>NW_005842601.1:914253-938740 GCF_000455745.1 Alligator sinensis | reverse complement strand
AGGGGGGAGCTGACTGGGCTGCAGGCAGAGCCAGGGAGGAAACTGGCTACTGCAGAGCCCGAGGGGGCGCTGATCAAGCTGACGGGCATCAGAGTGGGCGAGGATACCAGTTGCCTCCCAACCAGCAGGAGCGGTGTGGTATCCGGCCGCATTGGCTGCAGCAGCATCGGAGAACCACCGATAGTGTTATAGGTAAGAGAGCCCGCGGTGAAACCGGCTGCATCGCGGACTGCAAGAGCGGAGCAGGTACCGGGGTAGAAGGGCCTGGCTGGTGCCCTAGGGAGCCGGACACCTCTCGTGGAGATCACTATTGATGGCTGGCGGACCAGGGCCTAAGGTGGCGAGTGGCTGGGGTGTAGGGGAGGACGGAGCCCCAAGACTACCTGCCGAGAAACGTGCCGACCCTAATGGCGACCCTAAGGGAGGACCCCCCACTGAAGTAACATTCAAAGTCGTGGCAGGCGAGTTCAGGGGTCCTCCTGACGTCAGTAGGGTCACCCACTGGGGTCCACCCGTAGGCCCCGGGCTCACAAGATCTTGGGCCCGGGCAAGGGCGGCGCGGGAACACCTCTTAGAGCAGAGGCAGGTACAAATACCAAGGCATGTCAGGGGTTAAGGGATAGAAAATCCCATTCTGCCATTGTGTCAAGGATTCAGATAGATGTCTACTCCATTCACTGTCCAATTGTTGGGTCTCTGTCCTGCATAAGAACCACTTCCAGCTGGCACTTGTGGAAGCCTCTTAAAGACGCAATTTCCCACAGTCCCATGTAAGATGGTCCACTTGGCGAGGGACAGAAGTTACACATGAACCGATTTAAGTGATCAGAAACTGGTTTAAACCTGTAACAGAACAGACATTCAGTGCACATAAACTAGTTTGAAGATGGCTGAAACCGGTTTAAGATAAACCTGGTTGAATGTAGTATCAGACTTAACTGATTGAGCTCAAACTGGTTTATGGAATGTCTGTCCCAGACCCCTTCCTGGTTTAAGTTAAACCAGAGTCCCCCAGCATCCCAGCATGCTCTGCAGCTCTGGAGCCAGAGCTGGGGTGAGGGTATAGCGAGATGCCGGCCCCCCTAAGGCAAAGGGGGCAAGGAAGAGGTTTATTCCCCCTCCCTCCCCTGTCCCACCAGCATGGACCTACCAGGCATTTCTCCACTCGCTGCTCCAGTGGCAGGGGTGTGGCCAGCCCTGGCTGTAGCCTTAAGAGAACTGGCCAGGGAAGGGTTTAATTCCCTCCTCCCTGTCCCACCAGCATGGACCTGAGCCAGGGTCTGCCTGGTGCTCCCTGCTCTCTGCTGCAGCCGTGGGGGTGGGGGACATGACTAGACTCTGGCCAGCATGGCCCCCGCAGGCAGAAGGGGGGTTTATTCCCCCCTTGGGGACCACAGCTGGGGTCTGCCAGCCTTGACTGCCACCTCCGCCGATTGCTCCCTGTGCAGGGCGAGTGGCAGAATAAGCCCCCTTCCTGCCCGCTCCACAAGATGCTGGAGGGATGGGGGGAAATAACCCCCCTCGCCTAAGGGGGCCATGCCCCTGCCCCTGCTGCTGGAGCAGTGAGGGGGCAGGGACCTTGATAAGGGCAGCAGCCCCTGTCATGGCTTCCCGGGAGCGGGGCCCTTGATAGGGGCAGCAGCCCCTGTCACGGCTTCCCGGGAGCGCAAGCCTCTTCCTGGCGGCGGGGTGGGCTGCGCTGCAGGCAGGAGTGGGGCGGGTACAGCTGCTACAGACTGCATGGGGCAAGTGGCGGCAGCACTAGGGGAGGCTTGGAGGGCTATGGCCATCCCTCCATGAAGCTAAAACTGGCCAGAGTGAGCAGGCAATAGTGCTCTGATTGTATTTTCAAAGATCTATGTCTGCCTAAGAAATCACGGTACTACAGGCAGGGGTTTTAAATAAAATAATGAGTTGGAGCATTGTGTAAGCAATTTCATGTTGATTTTCTTTGTATAAAATGCTGAATGAACTGCCAGAGACAATCACCAATAAAGCAGGCCATTAAATCAGTTTAATGGGGAGCAGGATATCATTTTGGAGGAGGAAGAAACCAGGAGGTCCAGCTGTGAGCTAGAATTTTTTGCAGTTGAGATGAGGTAATGTGATCAAAAAATGTACCTCTGCAAATTATGTTCATTATTTGATCTCTTCAAAAGCTTTCTTCCCCTGGCTCTGAAGTTGAAAGGTTTTTTATAGCTACATAGTCAGCCTGTAGAACCTGTTCATGAGAGTTGCACCCATGTGCTTGAGAGTAGATTTAGTAAGTTAGTACTGCATCTGCCTGGCATAGAATGATTGCCCAGATTTTCCTTCTGCTTTCTGCCTCATCTCTACTGACAGCAGTAAATGGGAGAGATCTGGGGTATAACTTCAGGGTCCTTTGATCAACCTGGAGCAGGATTTCCACTGACAGAGAAAGTGGGCAGTGCAGAGTGTCTCATGAATCACTGCTCACCCTTTATCTGGCCACTGAAATGAAAATGCCTGAGACAGACCAGAACACAGCTGAATTTATATTGCAGTGGTTCTTTTTTTTACTAGTTAACTAGGCAGTCAAGAATGGGAAGACATGCAGAAGCTTATTTGCATTTATTAGTTCAGCCCAATGCTGGGAGTGGAGTGAGGATATTCTGCATGGTTGGGTGTCTTAAGGACAATTGCCTTTGGAAGAGGCAAACCCTCTGTGAGTATCCTGGTGTCCATGCACAGGTTGCATTGTCTGTTAAGATTTTTCTTTCTTGGTGCACCCAAATCCAGGCTAATGAAGAGAAATGTCCAGGCTGTGATGCTGTCACCTCATTATCCTCTTTGAGGTGCTGTTTGTTTTGGAAGTACTTGGAGGAAGCAGTCCATGCCTTAGCTGAGTGTCACAGTTGCGGTAGATCCTGGGTTTGCTCTGGGATGTGTGCTAGTGGAGGGAAAGGCTTTTTGTATCCTAGCTCTATACAAGGAGGCTAAGGATGATCTGATCCATATAAGTAAATGTGTGTGGACATTAGGCTATTTTCAATGCCCTTTCAGATCCCACTGGCAGTGGAAGACAATAATCTAAACAGCAGGAGGATTTTTATTTGATTATGCAGAAAAGGTTGGGCACAGTTGGGGGAACAGCCCTGAGCAATATGGATTTTGGCTTGCTTGCTGTTTCTAAAAAGAAATTATATTTAAGAAAAGGACCCAAAAGAGCAAGCTGGTCAAACTCAGTTAATTTATTGACTGAAATCAGTCAACAGGACATATAATTAAAGGTGACCAAGCCAAAAGGAGTGCAGCAGCAGTTGCAGTTATAGGATGGAGGCAGCTCCACATAATTTTTAATACATCTATATTTATCCGACACTTGTTTATAGCAAAAACGTTATGCAAAATTTAGCCAACCTGCAACTTTGTATCTCATAAGCAGAAGTACAGAACATGTGCCTCATCTGTGACCACCACAAAAATCTTACCAAGCAAATTTCAAGATGTTTTGAAATTTAACACATTTTGCAAGCCTAAGGTTGTACAAAGTTCAGCTGCAGCTCAAATACTCAAGCATCACAATTAGTGTAAGTATGGAGCAAGCCTTTATCCTTCTGAATGTATGAATACTAAAATTTAATACCCCTCTCTCTCCCTCTCCCTCTCCCTGTGCATGTGTGTGTGTGTGTGTGTGTGTGTGTGTGTGTATAACACACACACAATTATATATATATAATTGTTAACATAAAAGTACATGATCCTAATAATACCTATAGAATTGGCTAACAAATTTCTCACCCCATTTTTTCTTCTGAGCTTTTGTTTGTCAAAAATATGGATTTCTTTATAGAATTTTTTGGTGACTAGAAAGGATTTTTGTGGGTAGTATCTTTTGGACCAAGTGTATGTCAGTGTTTAGTCCTTGGTTCTTAGTGTTCATCTGGCTTCTGAATTTTTGCATCTGAATTTTTGTTCCTAGGCTCACCTTTTGAAGGTGTTTTGTACATTTTCCTTGATCTGGAGACTGGACATTTTTTCAAATGGATGTCTCTATCAAATTCATTTCGACTGAAAGGCTAAAACCTCCCAAAGTGTCCACTAAGTGTAGATACCAAAGGTGGATCTGCAGGATGAGGGTGGCATTCAATGGTGCAGCTTTGATTTCTGCTCCACCCAAACTTTAAAACCAGCTGCCCAGGAGGGGCAGTAGCATTACTGTTCAGGCAGTGCTGAGAGAGTCAACTAACTTCATGGCTCACTATCAGCTCCCTGAGTCCTGCTAATCTCTCTCACTCCACAGGTGTTAATAACCCTTTATCCTTTTTAAGGGCCTTGGTATTCCACTATTCAAACTATTTTTTCTTCTGCAATTTTGCTGTCTGTTAGCCATTTCTGGTAATGCCTTTCTTCTATTCCACAGCCCTGTAAACTGTTTTCAGCTCTAGCTAAAAACCTTACTTCAGGGGTAGTAATATTACTGGATGTAAAAATGATTGACAATGAAGTATTGGCGGTACTGCCAAGATGCTCAAGAAGGCTTCATTTTGTTTTATGAATCTGAATAACAGATGCAGATTTAACTATAATGCCTATGGGACTAATGACAATATCTTTTGACTGTTTTCATTATTTTTTGCCTAATTTGTGGTTTTTTACACTATATATATCATCCATCAAATTTGTGTACATGCCAATAGTTATATTTGTTTTTGCTTTGATATTAAACTGAATAATACAATGCCCTACGTCCTTAGCATATTAGTAAAGCATCTAGTTCCTCTTTAACTGAAGAAAAATATGATGTGTTTTATGGTTTGATGTGCCACACCATCCGCACCCCCCCATTTCAAAATCTTTGATCCGCCAATGGTAGTTAGTACCTATGTTTTTAAATGACATATTGTGCCTGAGTCTCCACTGAGAGACCCTTGGTGAAGTTAGTTTTACTTGTGCAGATTGAGTGTAAAGTAGGTTAAAATCATATCAGATCCAAAATGGCTGCATTTTACTGCTACTTGGTTCACACAGGAGTAAATGATAGATCAAGTGATATGGCCATGGCAAGTCAGTTGTGTTGAGTTGCATCTTGAGTCTGCACATTGGAAAGTCAGAGAGATTCCCAAAATAGCATATTCCCATTCAATTTTTGTTAGCTCTCTGGCAGTGAGAAACAAGGAGAAAATATTGAGTTTGCCTGTAAAAGTTCTTATAGGAAATTTCAAACTTGAATGGGATGAAAATAAAAATCTGACAAGTGGACACTAATGGAAAAAAGCAAGGGAGAAATACTTGCTTTGAATTCTTTTTTTGAGAGAATCTGAGATACTTGGATTTAGATAATTCAAATGATGAAAGGAGTCAGAAAACCAGTAGACAGCTTTGACATATTTTAGTGCCTGGGCTGTTTCTTAACATGAACAAATAGCTCTTTGATTTTCCTGTGAAATCTACTCAAGCTGAACCTTGAGCCTAGAAGTCGAAAAAACATCAGAGCACTCAAGTTTCCTACCAGTGGGCCCATCTGGACTGCAATCACTGTTGCTGGCCCAGGGGACATCAAAGATCATACCCAATCCTGCCCTTCCAATGCCTCTGATGCCACTTTTGTTAGGGGCAGTTTCCTTCCACTGTTTTAGATGACTGACATGTTCACTGGCTTGTTAGATGGCACAATTACAGAAAATGCCCTCTAATCCCATCCCATCTTCTGTCCACGATTGACCCGTGGCTTGAAGTCTTTTCTGTAGCAAGTTTCCCAGACAGACGCCTGCAGTCTGTCAAACAGCCTTCTGCTCTATGCTATTGCCAGCACATGCAGTAGCTCTCTGGATGCCCCACCATGCTGGTATTTTAGGATCATGAGGGAGTTTACACTGTGATAACTGCCCTACATGGCAACAGGAAAAATCAGAACTCTCTCAGGAAACTTGCACAGTTATTCTTTCATGTTTTGATGTTCTCTAACAAGAACCTTGGTGGAGACAGCTAGACAGACACACCAATGGAGTGACTAAGGAAAACATGTTTAAGGATTTACCGTAAAAGTCACCACCGTTGCAGACAAGGCCTTGATTGTGCTGGACAGAGGTGAACAATGAGTATCTGTGCTCTATTCCAGGAGCCACAATTCCTTAGCTCCCTGCATTATTTTTAGCAGTTTTGCACAATCCTGTTCTTTTTTAAACCAAGGCACGTACTTCCATCCCTATAACTTCTTTAAAAACAACAGCAGAGCAAGAGGCTAAGGGAGGAAATTTCAGTGGCTGAATGCCTCTTGCCAAAAGGAAGGGCCTGAGATACAGTTTGGACCTTCATTTTAGAATTGTGCACTATGTTCAGTGAATAAATCCCAGTTTCTGAGCTCTCCTTGAACATGCCTTCTGTTGTGAATTGTCGTCCATCACAGATCCCACAACACGCTACCTTCCACATGCCTTTCTCTATGTTTTTGAAGCTGCAAGATCCAGTATTTTCATCTGCTTTTCATTTCCTTGGATGATGCTGAGGCATCAACTTCTTTTTATGGTGAGCCTGTTGCTGCAAGGGAGGGGTTTAGTTTGTTGCATAGAGTTTTCCTTTCTTATGAGATGAGAAAGATCATAAGAACTGGCTACATGGAAGGTGTAAAAAATCTGTCCCTCCTAAGGAATCTCATTAGATATGGCCAAGCCCTGGTGTGGTAAAATAAATCATTTGCATAAACCAAAATGCCCCTGAGCTTCACATCATTCTCATATCTATGACACTGGTGTTGTCTGAGTTACAGTATCTGAATGTCACCCAGGCTGTGAAGACTCACAACCTCCTTGTGAAGCAAGAAAGTCCTGTTATCTCCTTTTTCAGATGGGCAGTTGAAGCAAAGAGAGTATATGGCTTGTGCAAAGTCACTCAGGAGAAGTCTGTGGCAAAGCAGGGGCTTGAATGTAGTTTTACCACAGTCCCAAGTTAATGCCCTAACCACTGGACCATTCTTCCTTCTCAGTTCCCATCTTCTCTGTAGAACTACTGTTGGTTTGCACATTAAATTTTTTCTGTTGTTTTACTTCTGTGTTTGGACTATTAGTTTCTCGCTTGCTCAGGCAGACAGATTAGATGATAGTTTCTCCTTTATTTCCTATTTGGTATGCATTCTCCTTCTATATTTGTATTAATTCTCAATCTAGTATTTTCAACCTGCAAGGATCTGCAACCATGGACTCAAAGCCACTTGGGAAAGCAGTGGTTTAAGAATCAGCATTTGGACCTCCTACAACAGTGGTGCTCGACCTTTTGGCCATGTGGGCCAGATGAATGGTGCGGGGCCAGATCATGGGCAGGATCCAGCACTTGGGGCTGGTCCACAGGTGTAATCCGGCTTCCTGTCCCATCCACACATGCTGTTCTGACACCACACATGTACTATTTGTGTGGTGGATCCAGCTGCTTGCCAGCTTGTCCCTTGCATGCTGAATCTGGCTGTGTGCTGACTTGACCCTACATGCTTGATTTGGCCACATGCTGGCCTGACCCACTGCATAGCCCAGTCCCATGGACTGGATCTTGTTGTGCACTGGCTCCACTGCACACCAGCAGTTTAGTGCACAGGGGCACATCATCCAGCCCGTGGGACTCCCTGTTCTCTCACTACAGATAACGTGAGTTTTGTCACTGGCTGCAATGGAAGCTGACAGCAGGTCAGAATCTGTATGTACTCCACTGGTGTCAGTGGAGTCACCCCAGTTATGCTTTAAGATTTGGGGCTATTGAGCTCCTGGCAGTTCACTGCAGGCAGGTCTTTTGAGGGAGACCTTCTGCACTAACATCCTGTGTTTGGGGCATGACATTAAAAGCTCCCTGAAAATGTTCATGTGTGTTTGCCTTTTGCCCTAGGCTGAAATTTTGTTTCTCCTTTATTATTAGCTCTATGTTATGTGCCAGCAATCATTTGGATGGTAATCACCACCCAGAACTTGCATTTCAGCAGTTTTGTTGTGCAGACCTTCTAGAATGCTTTGAGGTTTTGTAGGCTGGCTGGTACTCTTGCCCAATTTGACTAAAATGGCTAATAAAAAACTCAGGGTCTTGCAGGTTGCTTCAATTAGGAGAAATTGGAGATGGAATCAGGTTTTTTTTGAGAGAGTTCTGTTTATTTGCAAGAAAATACAAAGTCCTGTTTTCCTGAACACTCGAAGAATCAAGGCAGTTTCCTTCCTTGCAGCATCAAGTCTCTCTTAGCCAGGATTTTGACATAAATGCCTGCTCATTAGGCTTCTTCTGAACCATACTCCTTCTTTTGAGTTGAAACTTATGGCTTCAACCTGGGCAGTGTCTTCACCTATATGCTATCCAAATCAAGAACAGGCAAAGCCCTTCTAGCCAGATCACTGAACTCCTGAGTGGACTGGTATATCCCTTTGATTTTGGTGCAGTTACATGCCCATGTCTTGGATTAATGGGCTGCTATCTGTTTTCCTTAAGCAGGACCTCTCACAGATATTTTACATGTAGAACTGCAGTTATGCATACTGGCTTCAATGAGATTTCACCTACCTTGTAACAGAACTACATAGATATCTGTGTATTAAAAATATGGATCTTACAGACATCTTTGGTACTTGTACTGCATCTCCCTTGTTTCAGGAGCAGAACATGTTGTCCTATAACTTGAACTGTCACTGAAGAGTAGTAGGAGGCAATATTAATAAATTCCACATACTGCTTTAATATTGTCTGGCCATGAAACAATTTACACTCTAACCAGATTGCATTATGTTAAACAAACATGGAGGCTCCCCATTCTAGTGAGAGCTGAGCCCATTAATAACACTGTTTATAATGCGCTTATTTGCTGATTTGGAGGTCAAGCACGTTCCACATTCCTAGTGCTCAAAGGGGGCTCACTTAGCAGGGATACTGCTTTACAGTGGATGCATCTCCTTTTTTCACAAACCACATCTACATTTTCCAGAGAAATGTTTATGGCTTGGAGGTCGCTGACATAATTTTAAACATCTGCCTGAGCTCAGAAAGGGGAAGATTTTAATTATGTTCTTTATGGCCTCTTTAAGTTTTGCTTATTTTCTTACACTCTGTAATTCATGTGTCGCACTTTTGCTTACTTCAGGCATCTTAAAATGTACAAACAGCAATTATTTCAGATTCAATGAATGTAAACAATGCAGCACCTGCCACTCACATGCTGTCACTTGGCTTTTAAAACAGACCCTGGAAATTAATTTTAGTGCTCACAAAAAGTGTCAGTGCGTTGACAGCCCAGACGATGGGGATTTTGTATTTACCTCCTGAAGAAGCACAGGCGAACCAGTGAAAGGCCAAGCTTTCCACAAGCCATCTTCTCGACCACCCACCAGCATGCTTCATGCCTGTTCTGGAAGGACCAGCTGGACGGCTCTGGGGGCATTCAGTTGCTGTGACTTTTGGGGGAGGAGATTTTCCACTGTTTCACCAGCAGTGTATATTCCGTTCAGCACCTGGAACTCTAGTATAGAAAAGGCACTGGCATGCACTTTATTACTAAATCAACTTTATGTGCTCTGAGTGTATGTATATTAAACTAAGATCTGGGTTGCAGCCTTGGCTTTTCGAGGGTGTGATTCATTGTGAAGAGACAGCAGCTGCTCAAGGATGATTTTGTCTCCCTTTGTGATTCCAGAAGTTGACAACTGGGGTGTGTTTTGAAAATGTTGATTAGATAAAATTAATTAAGGGCACATCTACACTGCTTTTTAGGGTTAATCTCGAACAGTCTGAGTCACTTGATGCAACTGCATAAATCACCCCTCTGTACTACACCTAGAGGCTAGTACCAACCTGTCCACATTATGCTTCTTTTTTCTTGAAAACAGCACCAAGATGTGTTGCAGGACCCCTTGTGGAGCCCTTCTAGGAATCTGTGTACACACTACTTGTCCCCACTTCCAGGCTTGTCTTTCCTTGCCGGCAGTAGAGAGAGGAAGTGGAACATAAGGGCTAGTAGACAGGAACCTGGCATTGTGGGATTGATGCTGACCTTTTTTTGAGGTCTGCACTCCCTGCGAAATTCCAACACATTTTAGGGAGAGGTGGGCCAGGAAACAAATGAAGACGTGGTTGACCTCATATGTGAAAGTCCAGCAGAGCTTTCAGTTTGATCTTGTTCTGGGAATACAGCATTGTAGTTTAGAGCCTAGAGAGTTTGTGAGTATTGGCTTTAGTTAGCCCTTAAAATTGACCTTAAGTACTAATGTAGATGTAACCTGGGTGGCAGCCCAATAGTTGCCATCCCTGCCCAAATATCAGGGATGGTGTGGTGAGAGTGGGGCAGGGCTTCTGGCCAGCACCAATTTCCTTTCCAGCCAGCCTCTGCTCCCCACAGAGCAGCCTATGGTCCCAAGAAGGTCTAACACTTAACTGATTTAACTAGTTACACTTTATTTACAAAACAAGAATAAAAGGAAAGGTTATTTACAAGTGAACTTAAACGGTCTAACCAGAATCACAAGACAAACCAGAATGCATTAGTCAACCCTTGACTCAAGAACCGCAGGTAGGGGAACTGGCACATTTCAGCCACTGCTGAGATGCTACAGCAAGGAAGCAGCGTGTTTGCTTCCAGCAGCTCCAGCAGGCTTTCCAATAAGTGACAGACTGCAACAGTGTAGGCTCTTCTGGTCTGCAGCAATCAAATTGTATCAAACCCCAACCCCCCAAAAGAGGCTGAAGGGTTACCCTCCATGGCAACCAAAAGGCAAGCAACAAGCAACAGAGTAGGCTCCTGTAGCAATCAGCACGACCCAAGCACAAAGCTCAGGGACTCCAGCCGATGACAATCGGCTGCAGAATAAGGGACAGGACTGAGTCCCCTCTGGGGCAGTCAGTGGCAGAGGGTCAGCAGCACATGCAGCTCCCAGGGATCACTGCTCTAAACCCCTGCTCCAGATGACTGGCTGAGTGTCCCACACGCTTCGCGTATCCCGCTGTGAGTGCCGGCCTACGCCCCAAGCTCGCAGGGACCTTTGTCCTGGGGCTCTGCCGCTCTTCAGGATCCCAGTGCCTTGCCTGCTGCTGTATCGCTTTCCCAGGGGAGGTAAGGGGTTTCCTCAACTCACCGGCCCAGCTCCCTGCTTTGGATAAGGCTGCCACCTGCACTTCTGGCCACTGCTTCTTCTCTGCAATGGAGTGGGGGACCAACTGCCACCCCTAGCCTCCGGGATGCCTGGCACATCCAGCACACTGCGATCGGGCCTTGGGGCACCAGCTCTCTGCCCCAAGCCCTAGCCGCTGCTCCCCCTTTGCTTCAGGGGTGGAGGCACAGCTGCCTTCAAGACTCTTCAGAGGGGTCTCTCTGTTCCCTCTGCTGGGTCAGCTCACCCCAGCTCTTATAGATTCATAGATGTTAGGGCCGGAAGGGACCTCAATAGATCATCGAGTCCGACCCCCTGCATAGGCAGAAAAGAGCGCTGGGTCTAGATGACCCCAGCTAGATGCTTATCTAACCTCCTCTTGAAGACCCCCAGGGTAGGGGAGAGCACCACCTCCCTTGGGAGCCCGTTCCAGACCCTGGCCACTCTAACTGTGAAGAAGTTCTTCCTAATGTCCAATCTAAATCTGCTTTCTGCTAGCTTGTGGCCATTATTTCTTGTAACCCCTGGGGGCACCTTGGTGAATAAATGCTCACCAATTCCCTTCTGTGCCCCCGTGATGAACTTATAGGCAGCCACAAGGTCGCCTCTCAACCTTCTCTTGCGGAGGCTGAATAGATCCAGTTTCTCTAGTCTCTCCTCGTAAGGCTTGGTCTGTAGGCCCTTAACCATACGAGTGGCCCTTCTCTGGACCCTCTCCAGGTTATCCGCATCCCTCTTGAATTGCGGCGCCCAGAATTGCACGCAGTACTCCAACTGCGGTCTGACCAGTGCCCGATAGAGGGGAAGCTCTTCTTAGGCCTCCTACATCATTCCCCGGAGTCACTGCCAGCAGCCCCCCACACCAATTCGGCTGCTGCTTTTATCCCCTCTGGCAATCCCGCCCTGCCTTGCAAACTGGCCAACCAGGGCTCAGGGTGGCTGGCCCCCCCCCACTCCGGCCATCCCCCTTCCATGCAAACGAGGGGATTGAAAACCTCTTCTTTCGATTGGCTTCTCCTTTTCCACAGGGCAGGGCTCCCCTGCTCCACCCTTGGGGTTGCTCAGACTTCACCAGCACTGTTTCTAGCCCAGGGTAAGTATCTCAAGCCAATCTGGTGAGCCCACGTTGGCAGTCTGTTACATAGATATAACCTACAAAAATTGGCTCCTCTTTGAAAAGTTTGCAACATGTCTAGGATACTTTCACATCCGTCTTCTGTTAAACAAAACCATCTTACAGTAAAAACCTGAAAAGGAGGTAGCTTTTGATGTCATCTCTGGAAGAAGGCTGATTTCATGGCAGGGATGCTGACTGGTATTAGAAATTGTCATTATTTGAAAACTGGACCCAGGTTGCCATCACTGAACCTGGCAGGCAGACAAATAAGGCGAGAGAGGAGGAGATTTTCCTTGTTAAACTGTGAAATTGCCAAAATTGCTTTTCAGTTGTAAAACGACGTCTGGGACATGCCAAAATGACTTATCCTGTTGCATTCCTCAGTAAAATGTCCTTTTACCCTAGAGGGGCTGTACTGGGGCCTGAGTTCTAAATTCACCTTGTCTAGGGAAAGGCCTGTATAAATCTCTCCATTTTATAGTCTTTCTTTAAAGAGAGCTTAAGCACAAGCACAGAGAAAGAGCAAGATGCTGGCATCCATTTTCTAATGGTCTCACTCATCCACTAATACGGGTATGTACAGAAGTCCTCCCTGCATGTTTTACAGCACTGTAATTTAGAGCACTTTTTAAAGCAAATTAGAGCATTCTAAAATGTGATAGAAGTGCGGTATCTGGTGGTGGTGGTGGGGTAGGTCTTTGATCCTCCCTGCACCTTCTAGGCTAGGGGGTAGCAGGTGCTCCACAACCTTCACTGGTCAGAATTTGATCAGGGTACAGAAGTTATTTAAAGTGGTGTAGGTTGCTATAGTGCTGTAAAATACAGAGCTTCATTTAATACCTCACTTAACAAGGATTAATTTAAAGCGCTATACTTATTTTTAAAGTGCTGTAAGGCTGTGCATTTCTGTTAAGTCAGAGCAATGAAGCACTTTAAATGGCAAAAAAGCAACTTCCACACACAGCTGTAGAGTCAAATTTCCAAAAGAGCTCAGGGTCACATTTTCAAGTGCTAAGTACCGTCCCTCAAGGCCAGATCAGCAAAAGGGGCCAAACACCTGATGCTGGTCTCTAATTGGAAGCTGAGCTGTTTTGGAAATCTGGCTCCAAGATAGGGTTCTGATTTATATTTCTACATTCTGTCATTAAAGTCTAGAAAGTTAACTCAAAGGTCATGGCCACAGGAGAACCAGACACAATATGTTCGACCTTGGCACAACTTGATTGTGGCAAAAATTCACAGAGTCTTTTTTGTAATTAAAGAAGAAAACATGAGGCACAGCATTTTAAGCATTCAAAATTCTTTTTGAATATTTTTAATATTATACTATCATATGGAATTATGAGAAGTCAAATAAAGACTTTTTTTTTTACAGAAAAGTTGTTTGAAATAATTTTAAACATGTACTTGATTGAACTGGACACCAAGGGCAGTGGAGCTGCAGTGGTATAGAACTAATTTTGCACTGGAGACCCCAGGTAAGGAGTTAAACAAAAGCTTGTGTGGTTATCTTATGCTGAACTCCAAGCTACTGAAGCTTTCTGAAAATTAAAAAAAAGTGTAAAGCCATTTTGTCCCACTCTGATTAACTCATCCCTTTCTGAGTTGGATTTGTGGAGGCGCTGGAAAGATTGACAACTCACACCTACTTTTGTTAAAAAAGGTGTTGTTGATAACTCCACATTGGCTTGCTAATACCTCTGCAGATATTCTCAGTCTTCCAAATACCCTTTTGTTTTGCTCCCTGCAATTGTTTATTTTATGGTGTAGACTATATCGTTAGGACATCATTGCAGTCCAATATTTTACTTGGCAGACCTGCTCAGTCACAAGCTCAACCCCAGAGTTTCCCATCGCTAGCAGTCTGTAAAACCTAAGCATTCTCTTACCATATGGTAAGGACTTTTGGGTAAAAGAGGAAGATTAGCAAAGAGGTGATCTCACAGTCACTTATGCTTTTTATGCTGCATGTGTGGTAATGTAGCGATTACCACTTCAAGGGTTGAGAGCTGATTATCAAGAATCTTCTCCAATGCCGACAGCTGTAAAATGCTAGATAACTGCTGATCTGTTTTATAGGAAGCTTGAGATGGAAACCCATCTGACATTTGCAATTAAAACTTATTCTCTATCTAATTTATATTCCATTGTGAAATGCACATGTATGTGTGCATGCATGCTCACACATGCACCCACACATGCATACTCACACATGCACCCACACATACCAGCTTATTATTCTAGAGGCTTAGGGGGGAGGGTGGGACTGCATCAGAGTGGTGGGCTGCATAAATTAGTTTGATACTATGTGGCACTTCATTTTTTAATTACAAAAATACCTGGAAGTGTTGGTCTAAAACACTCTGGACCAATTTATCCAGACCTGATGGTATGACAGGGCTCAGCTGACAGTGCTCAGCATGCATCCGTCAAGATAATGTCAGGGGGCTCTTGGTCAATGTGGTAGTTCTTTTGAGTACATGGGAGTAGCCTTTAGGTTGCTCTGATCTGTGCTGGCTGCCCAGGGGCCACTGCAGTAGCTGAGCATCAAGCTGGGTGTAGAAATGCCTCAGCCAGGCTCTCTTTTTCTTGCCTGGCCTTCTGCTCAGAGTTCGATGGTACGGAAGTTGTCGCTGTGTCTCAAGGCACTTGGGGTTTTCCTTACCCTGGGATCCATTATCTGCTTTGCTGCTTTGCACTGTGTATCATCATTCATGAGGATGATTATGTTCCATAGCTATTGTATACACCTCAGTTGCACCACTGTGGTACCTTTCAGCAGCACTTAGCTCCTGTAAACACATGAAAATAGACATCCATGCTGCGCTGTCAGAAGCCCCAACCTTCCCAAGGGCACCGCTAATCACATTCTTCTTCTACTCTGACTGCCTCTCTTTCCTGCTGCACTGGGCTGGTAATTGTGGTCACAGAACGAGCCCATTCCCCCAGTGGCTTATGCTGGAAGAAACTCTCCATCACTGCGCTATGGGGCAGATAGTCCTCTAGTGAGTAAAAATCTCGAAAATGCTGCATGGAAGGGCTACTTTTGGGAAAATGAGTAGGGCTGAGTCAAGCCAGTGTTTAAAGGCCTGAGGATTAAAGTTTAAGCCAAGCAATAGCAGATCAGTACTAATTACTTAGAAATAATTCATTCCAGCTCATAGCTTTTGCTGGAGAGAAGTGGGACCTAGCACTGAGTTGCCATAGAGGGAGGGGTGGGTTGTAAGGGCATCCCTGGAGAATATTCAGGGTTATTTTGGCAGAGTACAATGGAAAAAGCACAGACCATGGCTGCCTTAACAACTCTTGGCCATGTGGATAAAGAAGTTTGCCTCCAGCCCTGCCAGACCCCTTTGCCTTCATTAGCACAAACATCAGCCTAGAGCTAAAAAAACTCAAACTTCTTTTTCTGGCTGCTCCCTGTTCTACAATGCACATTGATTGGAACAGCCAGCAGACTCTGGTGGCAGTGAAATAGAAGAAAATGGCACAAATTACACGTCATGTTATATCTGGTTGGAATTTCAGCGCTGCAAGGTCAACTTTAAGTTATCCCCAAAGGACTGATTTTGTTTATACATTAGATGATTTGGCTCCCAACCATCAGATTTGCCAAGTAATATAAATCTACAGACATTTGCTTTTGGCAGAGAATGCTCCCCACTTTGAAATCAAGAAAACTTATTTTCCCAGAGCTAAGGTCAGCAGCTGTAGTGAAATAGAGATAAAAAATAGCTCATATTGCTTTTTACATGATTTTTTAATGCATTGAAAGAATTATCTGCAACTGTCCTCCTTGACATCCCAGCCTGCTCCTTTCCACCCAGGCACAGGCAAAGATGGCACTATTCTCCAATTCATCTGTAATTTCCACTAAAGGTGAACCTCCCTGGGGAGCTACATGTCTAGCATCCTGGATAGATTCCCTTATCTTCCCCTTCAGCTTTCTGAACAAGCCTTTAGAATAAGCAGAGCTGAGTTAGCCACAAAAAGCCATGCCAAGAGTGTCATCAACCTGGTGCATGCTGGGAGTCTTCCATCAAAATGAGGCCTCCATTCCAGATGAATACATTTGCTCATGCATCTTGAAGTCACCATGGGGACAAAGCAGAGTTCGAGGGTCAACCTGAGTTTTATACCCACCGATTACCGATGACCTGAAAATCTGCTCACTTCTAAGCTTGAGCACATCTGACTGCCTAGGAGAAGGATACCTACCTACTTATTGCTGCTGTCTCACGGCTAGTAGCAGGCTTGAGACTGCGAGTACTTCTCCTTCCAATTCTGAAGCCTCCTTGAAGGGGAGCTGTGTGCGCTATTTGACCGGAGGGGATGCATTTAGAAAGCTGAGGGAACAGCAGATCCTGCGAGCTTGGCTGCAGAGCAGAGGCCTTTGTTTGGTGTTTTTTTGTGGACTACAAAGTTCAAAGAGTGTAATGGGTTGAGGCTTCATGTTTAGTTAAGGGACAATATCAATTCTTTGGCTGGAGGGTTGTGAGGTTATGCAAATCGAATGAGATTTGCAGACTGCAAATAGACTGAAGTGTTTGTTGTGAGATCCTGGGTAGAGATGGGCATGAACTGATTTCCCCATCCAGTGAGAATATGCAGCACTTCAGAAACTTGTATTTTTTTCAAGAAGGCAAAAGATAAACATGTTGGCAAGCTGTTTGGATCCGTCCAAATATTTCACTCCAATCATTTCATTTAGCTTTGATTTCTACTTTTGTTCTAAACATTAACTTAAATTTCTAAGTGGAAAGTCATTTCACACTGAAGTTTGGTCATTTTCATTTTAAATGTGTCAAAACAGGACCTAGTCAGAATTTCAAATAATTTTCTTTCTAGAAATGTTTTAAAAGGGGACATTAATCAAACTGACCCTTTCCTCTTGTTTGTTTGTTTTTGTTTCAATACACTGCCGTTTATGGGAGAAAGGCTGCAACATTTTATTGAGACATTCTCAATCAGCCTACTCCTGGGTCCAAGGCTGGGTTACTCTGGGTACTATTACACTGCATTTGGGCCTGACCACAAGCCACTAATCCAGCTGAACCAGCCCCTGGGTAATACACTGGTGTACAGTCATCATGGACTTGCCCTACAGCTTTCCCATGCAGGGCCTAGAGAAGACGTATGATTGGAGTGGTGGTGGCAGAGACTGGAGCTCTGGGGGTGGTGTACCTTACTTTAGACCATGCACATTAACTTAAGCTGCTCCAAAGGGTCAAATATGAGGGACAGGACAAGTGAGCCCAACTTTTCCTTCTCTGCTAGCTCTGAGGAAGAGCTCCCTGAATCCTGAATCCCCGCCCCCCCAACCCATTTAGTCAATTTATCCACTGGGCTGCACTAACCAGTAGTATAACGATGGGTGGGCAAGTGAGGCACAAGCCCCAGGCACTTCCTAAGGATGGCACTGGAATGGATCTGGGGAGGGTTCTTCAACTTCCCATCCCTTGTCCTCTACTCCCGGCCACTTCCCCTTACCTTGCACCTTCCCTGCAGTGGCTCCAGCTCTAGTTTTAGCTCCAGCAGCAGAGGGGACAGAGCAGCAGTGGTGGTACAAGGTGCCTTGGGGTGTGATGGCACATGGTACAAGAGCACTGGCCAGGGGTTTGCTGCTGTGGGGGGGAGATGTGATCTTTTTTGCTGCCAAAATTTGGTGTTTAAATAGCTACTTGACATACTAGTTGGCTGAAAAAGGACGTGACAGCTTCCCCCTGCTGGTTCTGCGGGCTGGAATACTCTGACTTCAGCGCTTTCTTTGTGCTCTGGGCTTCTCCTACACTTCTGAATGAATTTAGCGTACAAGAAAGTGAGACACAAAAAGTACTGACTACAGACAGGCACGTCACAACAGGTTTTTACGCATGCTTCTCACAGCTCTCTGAGTATACTCAAGCCTCTTAATTATGATTATAATTATATATTTATATTCTGTTCAGGTCATGGACCAGGAACAACCTCTTGGCTGATGTGCTGTACTGCAGAACAAAAATACAGCCCCTGCCTTGAGCATCTTTAAATAATAAAGTAGACTTGAAAAGCCTCCTAAGTAGCCCTGATCTCTTGAATAGAAGCTGTGAGGTGTTCAATGTCCTCCTGCCACAGAGCTGAGCTCAAATCTTGTGATTAGTTTGTGATATTTCTGGAAACAGTCACACAAATGAAAGGGAGTTGGGGACTGTGTCAAATAGTGTGAAGTGATATAGCCAACCAGTAATATTTTACGAGCCACAGAAAAAACAGAGAGAGAGCGAGCAAGAGGCAATCCACAGAGGATTGTCTGTTGATTGTAATCACATTTTTGAGTTCCAGGCTGGTGTGTCTTTTTTTCCCCCGCAGTATGCATAGGTCAATATTGAAGCTGTCTTTTGTAATCTTTAATTTGATTAATTCATTTCCCCCTCTAACTGCCTTAGTGCCGGGTTACATTTCATAGGTAAACAATGGCTCTATTTTGTTCTCACCTACCCTGTTGAAAATCAGTCAGTGAAGTTACCTCTGTGTAAAACTTAGTGAGTTAGAGAAAAACTCTAAGGGTTTAGGGGTTACAGTACTAGTCTTGGCCTTTTGAGACCCCAGTTCGACCTGCTCTGCCACATGCTTCCTGTGTGAACTTGGCAAATTATATAGGGCCAATTCCTATGTCACCCTCATGCACTGAAGTGGCACTTATATTGCTCTGTAACTGCAGTTTTCACTCTGATTTTAAGACTCCATGTCCACCTGTGATGGAATAGGTTTGCCAGGGTACACATGAGTGGAGGAGTCCCATCCACCTTTTTTGCCAAGGAGCCTCATGGTTAAGGCAATTGCCAAGCAAGTAGTAAACCCAAGCTCTAGGTCCTCCCCTCACTTGTATGGGGTTGAATCTGGATCTCCTCTTAGTCACCACTGTATTCTAATTGCCAGGCATTGCCTGGGGTACCCTTCAGCTTTCCTCTTAAAGGTGGCCCACTGGGCAGCCAAGAGGGGAAGATATGTTGGGCCAGCAGGAAGCAAACAAAGTGGAGGGAGCTTGGCTCTGCCAAATGGACACTGCCCTAACAAGCAAGGGGCACTGGGTTCTTGTCCCAGTCTTTCCTTTAAGGCAAAGGGCAGGAACACAGGACTTATGGGCCAGATCCTTCCTGTGAAGCCAGATGGCTCTGCCTGTGCCTATGCAGGGACCAGGCAATAAGGACCTGTGCTAGGGCTGGAAACTGCATCCTTGACTCCACTGCTTCTCCCTGAACCCTTCCCCTGGCTGCTCTAAGGCTTTCTGCACTTTGCATTTTAATATTTGTTGGCTAAAATGGATAAACAGCAGTGGGAAATATTGTGGAGAAGTAGAAGATGTAGGTTCAAACCTGACTTAGGGGGTTGGGCAGAGTGATAGGGAGATAGGGGATGCTCCTTGTGCCTCCCCCACCCACCTTCCCAGGGGATCCTGATGAATGACAGACTTTCCTCTCCTTTGCCAGGGAAGGGACCAGGCTGTCAATGATCAGCTGGCTGCTGCTGAAAAGCAACAATTCCCAAAGAGCCACCTGCCACTTGTGAGGGTGGTGGGGGTGCGGAGAACAGCTCTCTTTGCCCCTGCCACCCCTGGTAGTGCCACTGCCACTTCCAGAGCTCCAGAACTTGCAGCGACTGTGGATATTCCCTAACCTGAACCTTCCTCCTGGCTTTGCTGATCAGTGGAGCTGGACAGGTGCGGAGCCACTGGGTTCAACAGAACAGCAGTTCTGTCGACTGACATGGCCCAAACAAAACGGCTCCCAAGGGAATTGCTGCCACTCCTTTACCAAAGTCCCTCTTTGAAAGAAGTACTGTTCTGTAGCACTTTTGTCCGTTTTGTAGCTCTGCAAACAGTTTGAAGGGCTGTATGCTCACTTTCTGTAGCACTACGAGGGTATATTTGATGCTACAAATGTAACTGTCATCCATGGCCTAGGCTTCCCATTCATCGTGCAAATGCAATAACCAATAGGCTAGTGGGCTAAAAGGTAGAAACTGCCACTCATCATCTTGTGTCAAGCAGTTGCTGGTTATGGTTCTTTTCCAATCCAACTTTTGGGGACTTTTGTGTGTAGCTGGGCAATTATATTCTACCCAAGAAGCTGTAAAGCTATTATTCAGCCTTCAAACAGGCTGAGAAGGCAAGCACAGGGCGAGCTCAGCTACGCAAGTGGAAGTAGAAATAAATCTCTGCATAAGTGCCAAAAATTAGACTTATCTAGCCACATAATGGATACTTGGAAGCATACAGGTGGAATAAGTATTGCCGCTTACTGTCTGTGCTTCAGTTCCTCATCAGTAAAATAGGAATAGTAATTCCTATCTCAATGGGTGTTGTGAGGTACTCAGACTAAGGTAAATGGGGTCATATACATATCGTAGAGGAACAGGCCCATTTTTCTGAAATGGCCAAATCTTCAGTTGGTGTAAAGCAGTGTAGTTCCATTGAAGTCAATGGGAAAGATCCAGTTTTACATCAGCTTGTAATATGGTCCCAAACTGGAATTTTATGTTTAGCTATTCAGTTTCCTAGTATATTGAGGTCACATAGCTCTAGCCTCCTGAATCTCCTCCCCAAGAAGTGTCTGATGAGCTGAAACATCATTTTTCAATTTAGCACATAATAAAGCTTCATCATCAAAGCACTCTGCAAGCACTGGCTGAGAGAGCTTCCAAGTAACCCCCTGGGAAGCAGGCAAGTCTGATCCTCATTCTGCATAGTGGGAAACCAATGCAAAGAGGTTAAGGTCAAGCTTTTGAAGAGCAGTCTTTAATTATGGGTGCTTCCATTTTTTGACTCTGAGGCTCCAGGGTGCTGAGCACCTGTCACTCCAGATGCACTTAGTGAGATCTGTGGGTTCTTAGCACCTTTGAATATCAGGCCCGAGTGTGACTCATGACAAACCGAGGCCACCATAGTCACAGGCCATTTGGTCTGATTATTAGTGTCAGCTGAAGAGAAACCAAAGAACAAGAGAGCTAGGGCTGGTGGAGGGCTGGACTGAGATATGCTGTGGTAGAACAGTGAAGGGGGAGGCAGTGATATCAATTACTCAGCCCAAGAAATACCCACTTCATCTCAAACACATTTACAAAAAATAAAAGCATTTGGAGGAAAGGGTTAGATAAGGAGTTTTACAAAAAAGATTGCGGAAACTGATTGGTTCCTTTTTGCTTACATGTCAAATTTCCACATATCAGATTGGCCTGAGGGAAAATGTACTAAGTAGTTCTCCACTGTTTTGCACCTTGTGCAGTCATTTGTGCCAATGCAAGGTGGATGTAAAGTGCTTCTATCCTGTTCTCATGACATTTCACACTTGTGGTACACTGGTAAATGTGGCAGGGGGAAATGGTTCATGTAGCTCACAGAGAGAACCACATATTCTAGAATAGCTCGAAGCACTAATATATACTTTACTCCCCATGGCTCACTCCCTAAATATCCATGGAGAGGGTTCCATAGTTTGTGTAAGTACTGTCATAAAGTCATGCACAAATGACTTTGGTAAATACTTAGGAAAAGAGGCTCTATTTTTCTATTCTTACAGACTAGTGACACAGGGATTTGTTTAAGAGGGTGAGCAGGATACATCTTTTCCAAATATTGAGCGAGGAATCTACAAGGCTTGCTCATTTCAGTCCACCTAAGGTGTGCTTATTTACAGACAAATAGAGTCCAAAAGGAGCAGGTCAGTGGAGTCCTTCCATTTCAGATATCAAAGACAGAGAGTGATCTGCAACCCACAGGGTGCAGCGCCTTGCTTTAACCTTTAGAGTTCCATACAGTTTCTAGAGAGGGAAGATGTCTTGATGAACTCCGACTCCCTTTGGAAGGTCACTTTGATGATTGTATGCAGGTCTTGCATACATTCTATACTATTTGGAAGAAAAAAGGGTGATAGCTGTACATTCATCTTGTCTATAGCTTTGGTAGGCTGGGACACACACATGTGCAGGAGGCCAGTACAAGGTCTGTGCAAAACCCAAGTTCCACTTAAGATCTCTTTTGGAGACTTGGAGCCAGATTCTATTCCACCTAGTGGGCATCTAAGTGGACTTAAGTGCCTAAGTATGGTTTTATTTCACTCTGAAAAACCATTAATACATCTATTTTTTAATGCACTGTCATCTGACCCTTAAGATTTAATCACAAAAAAGCAGTGAGAAGAAAGAGGATCCATCCACCTTTTGAATTAACAGGTTTTCAGGGACTCAAGTAGGATGAAATAGAGCAGCACTTAGATGCCTAAGCTCATAAATATACATAGTAGGTGGAACAGAATCTGTCCCTTAACTATTGTATAAGGCTTGCTCTGACTTTAGGTCCTAAGGTGAATTTCACCCAAGGTGCTCTGAATTATGTGTGGGATTCAAAGCAGCAACAGTGGGGAGCACTGTATGGCAAGTCTGAAAGGCATCAGCAGAGTGCAGCTTTAGCAGCACAGGGTCCTGTGGGTCAGGATAGGGTATACTGGCCAAGTTGGAGCCCAGTGCTAGCAAGATGTGGGGGCAGGTTGTGGATTAGAAGTGATACACATTAGCAGAGGTGTGTTGGGCCCAAGTATCAATTAGCAAGAGACACAGCAGGCGAGACTTAAATTGTCAAAGTTATAGATCAGAGGTGGGAGGCCAAGCTGAAACAGTGGAGATGCTTCAGGCCTGGGGTGCAGAGATCTGGTATGATTAGCATGGCAAATCTCCCTTATCAAGTTAGTGCTGTCAGCCCTACATATTCATGGCAGTAGTCTCTAAAAATAGTTGGCTCTGGAGTCAGTATCTCTTTTAAATGGTGTTTGTCTCTTGGTTCTGTCCTGTAAAGGATATAGCAAAGTGTGGGAGCCTTCTGAACCAATGGTTGTGGCCACTACCTGTGCAGTAATGGGTGGGTGCTCTGCTTTGAGTTACTGCGCTTGGCATTACATATCTCAGAACACCTGAGATCACCTGACAGCAGGTTAACGTCAGGCCCCTTCCAATGTAGGGTCAGATCTTTGAGTGTCCCTGTGGTCAGATTCTGCCTCCCAAAAATACTACTTACTTCCTAGGATTTTTGTCTGTAGTGTCCCATCTTATATAATGATAGAAAAGTAGAGCTGGAGTGGCCCCTTGGTCAAGGCAAGATGGTCTCTTTCTAAATCATTGTAGACGAGTGTTTGTCTAACCTGCTCTTAAAAACTTCTGAAGACAGAAACCTACCTCTGTAGGTTTCCTGTCTTACAGTATGTCACGAAAATGATCTCCATTGCCATATTACAACCTGCTAGAAATACCGGCAAGGGGAGAAAGAACTGAACATCTCTGTTTTCCATCATGGTTAGAATCCAAAGATTTTTTCCCCCATGAAAGAGGCTAAAAAACCATGTATGATAAGCCCAGAAACCTTGGAGTGAAAAGGTTTGAAGAGTCAGGTCCTTCCAGAAATTGAGCTAAAAATGCTTTGGGTGAAATTTTTGCTGTATTGAAGTCTATGGCAAAATTCCCACTGATTTCAATAGAGCCAAGGTAAGCTGTAAAATGGAAACTACTACCTTTTACTGCTTACCTAGTAGCATAAATACCTTTTTCCAAGCTTCAGGGCAAATCCAGTGATGAGTTTGGCTATGGTAGTTCCATTGAAGTACTTTGCAACTGTCCTTTTGCCTTCAGTGAGACCTGGATTTGGCCCAAAGGCATTCTAAGCCTTTTGGCTAACATGAAATATTGTATCAATTTAATATCTCATGAAACTTCTCTCTGGGTAATATTTCTACACTTTTAGGGGGAACGTACTTGATGATCCTGTGGCCTTTTTCCATCTCTAACTACTGTGACACTAATCTGACTAAATCTCTGTGTAGCAAAGATTTGAGGATGGTGTAATCTGTCATGCCATAAATGTGGCAATGCATTGTAAAAATAGATTTATACTGAAATGCTATTTTGTTGCAGCAGTTGCTATAGTTTCAGTTCTGGCAAAGATTTCCTTACAGTAAACCCTGGCTTTACAGGAGGTGTTATAAGTCAGCTGTTTTGATTCATATCAAGCTAAAAAGTGCCACAAAGAGATCTATATGCAAAACTAATCTCCACTATGACCTCAGAACAGTCTTGAAGTGCATGCTGCTTCTGCACAAGACAGTTATTAACTCAGCTGCAATGTTCATTTTACAGTGCTCAGTCCTAGGCTGCAGGACAGCAGAAAATTACTGCAACGAGGAGCAACATAGAAAAAGTGAAGTGCAATAATGATTCGGTCACCTGCATTCAATAAATTGAGCTCCAGTTCCAGTGCAAAGGTACATGTCTTGTATTCTTA
>NW_005842601.1:907975-914243 GCF_000455745.1 Alligator sinensis | reverse complement strand
CTTTCCCTCCCTCACCCCACACGATGCAAATATAGTATCCTATTATTTCCAAACATACAGGACAGAAAAGAAAAAACATCTAAAGCAGAATCCTGTTTTACCCAGTGTATGACCTGCTTGAGACTAACTCTGAGTTACCAATTCTATTACCCCACTGGGCATGTGCATCCCCTTTATGGGAACAGGGAGATGTCTGGGTGCCTCCAGAGGGAAATCCTCTTTCAATGGGTGGGTAATAATATTCTAGAGTGGGTAATAAAATCATTCCTACAGTTTAGTCAAGTAGCTCAGAGGTGATCTCAAGATGTACTCTGGTCCTCCATTAAGTGAACCAGAATCCTGGAACCTTGTGTTTGCGTACCACATTACCAAGCAGTGGAAGCCACAGACAGACTTGAAATGCAGAGTGAACATTGTAACAGGACAGCTGTGTGTGACAAGTCAGCTGGCCTGCATATGACATGATGTAATGCATGCACACCAAATAGGAAGAGCTTGATTTTGGGAAATTACCCTTTCTACCTCATGCAGAGCTTTAGTCCATAGCCCTAGGCATGCCTTAGGCCATCAGAGCTGAAGGGGAACTGTGAGGCCTTGCCTTGTTTCCTTTGCACTGGGGTGAAAGCTTATGGGGCTGAAAATCAGGAGAGCTTGTGAAAAATGGAAAAAGAAAATTCATATAAACTATGGAGAGTGCAGAGGTTATTTTCAATCCATAGGTTTAAAACAAGAATTGTTGCTTTCATTCTTTTGAGTATTTTCATCAGCATATTTCTAGAAAACAGTAAGTTTCAAAGCTTTTCATTTTGGTGCTTTGCTTGGCTTTTCTTTCCTCTCCTTTTCTTCCTTTCTTTCCATTCAGCTACTGGGGAAAAAAAAAAGCAATTGGACAAAGGGGAGATACCACTGTGAATCTGGCTAAAATTTTTCCAAAAATGTTTTGTGAAAATGTTCAGTTTTTTTTTTAAAGGTCATTTTGACCATGTTTTTCATTTGAACATATATTATTAATACAGTTGTGTATGTAGATGGAACTTATTGTAGATATTTACTTATCTAAGATCTCATTCCATATATTTTATTTTCTCACATAGTTTCATAGTTTCGTTTCATAGTTTGTAGGGTCAGAAGGGACCTTGATAGATCATCAAATCCGACCCCCTGCCACGGCAGGAAAGAGCACTGGGGTCAAACGCCCCCAGCAAGGTGTTCATCTAACCTCCTCTTAAAGCCCCCCAGGGTAGGAGCCAGCACCACTTCTCTTGGAAGTTGGTTCCAGATCCTAGCCGCCCTGACAGTGAAGTAGCGTCTCCTGATGTCTAGTCTGAATCTCCCCTCTGCCAGCTTGTGACCGTTATTTCTAGTCACTCCTGGGAGTGCTCGGGGGAACAGGGACTCCCCCAGTGCCTGCCGGTCCCCTCTGACCAGTTTGTAACTGGCCACTAGATCCCCTCTCAGCCTTCTCTTGTGGAGGCTGAACAGGTTCAGGTCCCTTAGCCTCTCCTCGTAGGACCTGCCCTGCTGCCCCCTGATCATGCAGGTGGTCCTCCTCTGGACCCTCTCCATGTTGTCCACATCCCTCCTGAAGGGCGGTGCCCAGAACTGGACACAGTCCTCCAACTGCAGCCTGACCAGTGTCACATAGAGGGGGAGGACCTTGGACCTGCTCGAGATGCATCTGTGGATGCATGTCAAAGTGCGGTTTGCCTTCCTGACCGCGTACCCACACTGTCAGCCCATGTTCATTTTGCCATCAATAATGACTCCAAGATCCTTTTCTGCCTCTGCACTGATGAGAAGGGAGTTCCCCAGCCTGTAGGAATGCTGCTGGTTCTTCCCCCCCAGGTGCAGTACCCTGCACTTGTCAGTGTTGAAACCCATCCTGTTCTCATCCGCCCACCCCTGTAACCTGTCTAGGTCCAATTGCAGCCTATTCCTCCCTTCTAGCGTGCCCACTTCCCCCCACATCTTAGTGATGTCTGCGAATTTGAACATGGTGCTTTTTACCCTCTCGTCCACATCACTGATGAAGATGTTGAACAGCACAGGCCCAAGGACCGAGCCCTGGGGGACCTCACTGCCTACATCCCTCCAGGTCGAAAATGACCCATCCACCACCACTCTCTGGGTGCGGCCCTCCAGCCAGTTAGCAACCTATTTGACTGTGTAGATGTCGATGCCACAGTCCCCTAGTTTTTTAATGAGAATGGGGTGAGAGACAGTGTTGAAGGCTTTCCTGAAGTCCAGAAAGACTACATCCACTGCTACACCTGCATCTAAGGATTTTGTGACCTGGTCATAGAAGGCCACCAGGTTGGTCTGACAGGACCTGCCTCTAATGAACATATCACAGCCCCCTCCCTAATAAGATGCACACCTTAGTTTTTGAAAGGCAAAATGCAGAAAAAAAGATTTTTCCCCAAGTCATGACTAGCTGTATGACATAGAGTAAGTCCTACTGGAAACAGAGAGTGTCTAGATAGCATGGCATCCCAGAAGACTGTTTGGGCATGGCAGTGGAAATGTTCTGGTGTATCAGGACAGCAACAAGACTAGGTCACAGACCCTTACAAGGGCAGTAGTAAGACTGTTGGTAACATGTCTTTAACGAAGTCCTTATAATTAAGAAAGAGTTGTTTCCATACCACAAGCTATATTGAGATACTACACACTGCAAACAGCAGCTCACTTGCCTTGAGCCAACTCAATTGCTTCTTTAGGTGACGAAGCTCACCAAATAGCTACTGCAGATTCCTTAGCAGCTATAAGATTAACACTGGACTCTGCCCCTTCTGCTTGTTGGACCAGAGAAAAGTGGGAGCTATTTTGGCAGCCATTAGAGCACAGTTTCTGCATGCTTCTGTTCCTCCCTTCTTCTATTCCAGTGAAGAAAAAAACAGCTTCTCTGCTGAAGACACACATCTCAGTGTTGGAGGGCTAATTTTGAGGGAAAAGGTCTGTGGTATGTGAACAAACATGGTAGCTCACAGCACTTTGCTGTAACAGAGATGGCTATTTTCTGAGCCTCTGTAGGGGGAAGCTAAGGCATACAGTAGTTATGACTTGGCCAAGGTCACACAACTGGTCAGTGACAGGACAAGGAGCAGAATGCAGGTCTTAGGACAAAGTCCATCAAGTTGCCTTACTATGAGTACAGAGCAGTCCAGTTCACAGACAAATGCAACTGAAATAGAGAATACAGAGAGTAACTAGTAAAACTTCTGTGTGTTTCCTTAGCCTTTCACTTACTTTATTTAGGACCTACTCAGAATAGAAATTATGTGAGCACTTGGATACAAAGCCCATAGTGAAAACTGGTTGCACACATTCCCCTTCCTGGAATTTATTCATGAGATAGCTGTATGAGGCTGTTTTACAGGTAAGCAGACTGAAGCCAAGAGGTAAAATGATTTACTTAAAGTCCCAACATAGGACAGCTATGAAGAGAACTCAACTTTATTTTTCGCTTCCAGTCCTTTGTTCTAAGCATATGCTCTCATCCTACATGCAGGCTCCAGCACTCTTGATACTGTATCTGTCCTTAACATATTATGGGTCTGTGTCAGTTTTCTGGCATCACTATAGTAAATTGTCAGTGACGTATGAGCTGAAAAATCCCCTCTGGAAGGATATGGAATCTGCAGACAGTTCTTTGAAATCCCCTGCTCCGATAGACCCAGGTCACCATGCCAGAGCCTCCGATAAGGGAAAAGACAGGAAGCCATTTTGAAAATAAACCCTTTCCCTCCCTGTGAGTGCTCCTGTCCTTGCATCCTGTCCATTCCCCTTTACTGCCACACGATTTTTTGGGGGGAAGCACACAGAGCAAACCATCTGCACACATCCTCTTTCATCCCTTCCCTCTGCCAGGTGTGCTCCATGTCTGTGACACCTCTGTAGGCTGAGCAAGTGCTGAGCTGAGACTTCTTGAATGCAAAGCTGTTTTCTCCATCATTATCTCATCCTCACTCCCATTTATCTGTCTCCTCTGTCTATTGTCTCCCATCTGTCACCTAGACTAGATCCAGCGTGCAGGGTTTCCTTTGTGGCAGTGTCCTGGGATGTAGCATGGAGGCTGTGTAGTCAGGCTAGCTTGTTCAGCACTTCATTCAATCATGACCAGACCCATCACTTTCGCTAAAGAAGGAAGGTATCATCATCTGAATTTGGGTTGCCTTTTTCTAAGTAAGGGCTGGTCTACTTTTCTGCTCAGGAAAGGCAATCTGAATTACTTAAAGATGTGAATATAATGTAGATTTATTGAACTGCAATTAGCCTGTGTGTAGACCCTTCTATTTGGAGTGAAAGTGGCCTTAACTCTACTTAGGTGATTTCACTTCAAAAGTGAATTAAGCTAAATCAAATTCAGGCTACTTTAATTTGCGATAGGATTCTTTACCCAGAGGTTAATACAGTTTAACAAATCCACTTTAAATGTGTGAGAGGTGATGGTGGTGATTTGATTTCCCACTGTCAGCCAGACTGAACTCCAGAAACCCTTGTCTTGCTCTCAGATCTTTTGAACAATCAAAGCAGGCTCAGTATCCCCAAAGGAGTTAGCCCAAGTTTACCCAAGAACCATGAAATGCTGGTACTTTGGGATTTTCAGTTTCTTCTAAGTAGCTAACCATCCAGTAAAACAGAAAATTCTTTACCTTACCATATAACTACAGCCCTACTGGAGACTTTAGTACAGAATTGTCATTCTTGATGCATTTAAAGCATGATTTAGTACTGATATGTAGAGGACACATTAGCTATGTCCTCAAATCACAATAGAAACTTTGACTCCTGAAGGCCTGAGGATAGCTCATAGACATATTAAGGGCCATCTGCACTACAAAGGTGGTGCCATATTTTGCCTGTGTCTGGGGACAAACGTGTAGGAACCCTGTCACTCAAGATCCTTCTATGTAGAGTGTAGGCAGGGCTTGAATCTGAGGGTATGTCTACACTGGTAATCTTGGTCTTGAGTTTGCCCACAAACAGCCCAAGCTAGGTGACCTACGACTGTTGACATTGTGCTTCTTATATTTCAAGCACAGCACAAAAATGTATCCCAAGTTCTTTTACAGCATGCAAAATGGAGTCTTCTGGGAATCAGTCTGCACACTACTTCTCTCTTGTTTGGGACTTGTGCCTGCTTATGGGCAGTAAAGAGAAGAAGTGGGATGTGGAAGAGTCAGAAGCGAGGAATAATGGGGTTGCTATTGGTGGAGTTTCTGTGCTTGAGGTCTGCCTATCCCTGTCACTTCCAAATACTCTTCAAGAAGTGGCAGGCAGGTGGGTGAGTACAGGTCAGGAGAACCTCTTACATGGAAACTGAGCAGCTCTGGACTGCCCCCAAGACCTGAGCATAAAGATTTGGTATAGTATAGGGCAGGTGTAGCAAACATACAGCCTGAAGGCCGGATCCGCCTATGAAGCTGTGGCCTGCAGAGCTCCTAGAAGGGCTGGGAATTTGAGGGAATGGTGCATAGGGACAGGGCTCACTGCTGAAATCTGGGGCATGGGGCCCTGTTGTGACTGCATATTGGCATCAGGGAGGGTGGGGGTGAGAAATAGCTGCATTAACCTGTAGCAAGTAGATCATGCCTGACTAATCTAGTCTCTTTTTACGACCAGGTTACAAAACACCTGGACGCAGGAGTAGGGGTTGACGTCGTTTACTTAGACATTAGGAAGGCCTTTGATACAGTATCCCACACCATACTAGTGAGCAAGTTAAGAGGCTGTGACTTGGATGACTACACAGTCCGGTGGGTGGCGAATTGGCTGGAGGGTCGCACCCAGAGAGTCGTGGTGGATGGGTCGGTATCGACCTGGAAGGGTGTGGGCAGTGGGGTCCCGCAGGGCTCAGTCCTTGGACCGATACTTTTCAATGTCTTCATCAACGACTTGGACGAGGGAGTGAAGTGTACTCTGTCCAAGGTTGCAGATGACACAAAACTGTGGGGAGAAGTGGACAGGCCGGAGGGCAGGGAACAGCTGCAAGCAGATCTGGATAGATTGGACAAGTGGGCAGAAAACAACAGAATGCAGTTCAACAAGGAGAAATGCAAAGTGCTGCACCTAGGGAGGCACACCTACTGCCTAGGAAATGACCTGCTGGGTAGCACGGAAGTGGAAAGGGATCTTGGAGTCCTAGTGGACTCCAAGATGAACATGAGTCAGCAGTGTGACGAAGCCATCAGAAAAGCCAATGGCACTTTATCATGCATCAGCAGATGCATGACGAACAGATCCAAGGAGGTGATGCTTCCCCTCT
>NW_005842601.1:873666-907655 GCF_000455745.1 Alligator sinensis | reverse complement strand
GCCTATGCAGGGGGTCGGACTCGATGATCTATTGAGGTCCCTTCCGACCCTAGCATCTATGAATCTATGAACCCCCTAACCCTGGCTGTTCCCTGATACTGCTTGCTCTGCCACTGCCACTGGATCTAGATCCAGCCCGAAGTCTGGATACGGCTGGGGGCCAACAGACTTTGACATCACTGATATGGAGGGCTGGCAGGTATGAGCCTGAGGATGATTTCAAGTTCATTGGACCCTAACTACCGGTGTAGGCAGTGCATTAAATCCTGATTTCCTGGGACAACTATATGTCTACTGTCACTCATTAATCTTCATTTCTATCCAAACAACCTGCCCCTACCCAACCACTGTCAGGGGTCATAAGCCAATGGGCAGGTCATACCAGCAGTCAATGGCACAGGAAAAGCCAGCCCTAGAATCCGGCTCCTCCTTCTTATGGTACCCACTGAAGGTTTGATACCCCTAGCTGAAGCACCAAAGCCAAGCTAAGCACATATCTCCACTGCTGCTGTTTCAAATGTCACCCTTTGGGGAGCCATCACAGCCTATATATATGAATAAATGTGAAGCCATTGGGGTGCTAGGAGTTTAGAAAAGGAGAGTGAAAGAGATGTGGATCAAAATAAATTTGTAAATGTTTGTGGTGATAACCCTGCTTCTGCTCCTTGAGAATCCTAGGCAGCCAAGGGGGAGATGAGATGGCCCTCTGTGTCACAGGACATTGTTTATTTGTGAAAAATGAACTACTGGCTCCAGTCCCTGCCACCAACTCCTCTCTTGTGCTTTGCAGTTGTATGTTGAAGACATCTGGATTCAATAACTCAGTTGATACAGCCCATAAAATTAGAAACTGAACACTCCAGAAGGCATAGGTCAGCGAGTGATTCATCCCAATATAATGTTTTGGGCTGAAGTGCTCTGGGATTAAGTAACAGCTTTTGTGAAGTTCTGGAGGGCAAAACGGTGCAGAACCTCTGCCCACATTTCTGAGCTAAGCAAGGAGAAGTGGGAAAGGAGGGGGAGGCCATCATCTCCTTAAGATTTTTCCTGACTTTTGAGAGTACAAGTGGAGACAAGCAGGGATATAATCATAGTCCTTGGCACTTCTGCAACATCCATTATCCAAGCAACTCCATGTAGTTTCAGGAAGAAGGGTGGTCCAGTGTTGAGGATGTTAGCCTGGGACTCGGGAGTTTGCTTCTGTTGCCACAGATGTCCTGTGTGTCCCTGTGGGGCAGCCACCTAGAGCCAGGCCCAAAAAAGGTAGCTAGGCACTTGAATCCCACTGACTGCACTTCCGCTTCATTTTGGCTCTGATCTGTAGCTCCTCATTTGTAAAGCAGGGATAATAGCTCTGTCCTGTATGCTCAGCCGAGCTCCATCCCTTCTATTCACCACTTCTGCTCTACCTCCTGCAGTGCCCACAAGGCTCAGGGACCTATCTCTCCCATCATCTCTTTAGAGGCTGAGGTAGAGGGGAGAGCAGCTGGGGACTTCCAGTTCAGTACAAGCTTCTTTTGCTGCTTGTATGCCTGACCCCTGCCCTGGATGGATGATCTCCAGCTGGCTGGAGGCTGGTTCAGCTTCTGATGCCCAGTTAATCTGAGGTTGCCAGCTGGCATGGTGTATTCTGTTCTAAAAGCCTTAGACTCTAAATACATGGGTGACCTGGGATCACTACAGTAATGTTTTGGGACGGGTTTGGATAGGTGAAAGATTCCATACACGTCGCCCAGCTTTTAGCCTTCCCTGTAATGGAGCATGTGGTGAAATGAGGAGATTACATTTCATGGGTCCCTGTTTAGTTCAGATAGATTTTTGATACCTCATGCCTACAGGGTATAAAACACAAAGTGAGATCAGTGAAAAGATGTGTAAACAAGCCAAAACTTAAACAAAATTCACCCAAGTCTCCATATGGTTGGGACCTACTGTGCCTTGCACAGCTTTAGTTACCAAAGAGGATGGAGGCTGATGGGAGGCAGGGCTGACTTGAAGTCATCAGAAGCCAGCTGGCAGGTAGGCAGAGTCAAAACAGACACAATATTGGCAACACTTATTTCAAGTCTTGAGACAGATGAGGTACAGCTACATAGTAGGGCTGTGTGAAGCTTTGGGTGCTGATTTGATTCGGAGGAGATTCGGCTCAATTTGGTGGCTGAATCTCCGAATCAAATCAGGGGACCAATTTAAAGGTCCAGGTCCCCTGAACCGATTCAAAGCTTTAATGATTCGGGCAGTCCCCGGTCGCTGCAGCAGGGAGCTGACTCTGAGCTGGTAAGTACTAGGGGCCGGGGAGGGCACCATGGGGCACCCCCTGGCTCTCACCTACTCCCCCAGTCCCCCCATGGCTGCCCCCGCCCACCCCAGCTCCCGGTACTTTAAAGAAAAGCCCCAGTGCTCACTGGGTGCTGCAGGGCGGGGGGTTGGGGGATCCCGGCTGCCCCCCTACTCCCCCACGCTGCATGGGGGGCTCTGCATGTGCCCCCCAGCCCTCCCTTGCTCCCCCAGCCCCCCCACAGGTGCCCTGCCTGGACCAGGTCTGGTCCTTTAAGAAAAAAAAAGCTGAGAAAAGCCCTAGGAGTCACCACTCCTGCAGCAGCCTTGGGGTTTTGGGGGCTCATACAGAGCCCCCCACGTGGCGTGGGGCAGTGTGGGGCAGCGGGGATCACCCCCCGCCAGCAGAAGCAGTGAATCTGGGTGTTTTTTATTGTTTTTTTTCTTAAAGGACTGGACCTGGCCCAGGTGGGGCACCCGTGAGGGGTTGGGGGAGTGAGGGGGGGTCTAGGGGCTCATGCAGAGCCCCCCACATAGTGTGGGGCAATGGGGGGCAGCAGGGATCGCCCCCCACCTGGCAGCACCTGCTGAATCGGGGCTTATTTTTTTTACAACAGTCGGGAGCTGAGGCAGGTAGGCAGCCATTGCCGGGCTAGGAGAGTGGGTGCGGGATGGGCCTGGCCTGGCTGATTCAGAGATTCGGCAGCAGCTGAATCTCCGGATTAGATTCGGCTGAATCAAATCGGGACAGTGATTTGAATCACTGAATTGAATCACTGTCCCCCGAATCAGCTGAATCTGAATCCTAAGCGAGTATGAGCCACTTCACATAGGCCTAGTGCATAGCTCTTTCAATTTCACCTTTGGTTTCAGTTTTTAGGGTGTTCTCTGGGGTCACGGTGGTTTTTCTCTGCAACTATCAGGCCAAGATACTTTTTATTTGAAGTCAAAAGTGAGATTATTCTGTAATCACATGTCTCCAGGATTTGGATTTGGACATGAGTGAACTCTGTTTAAGTTTGGTTGGGCAGGTTTGTACACAACCCTTCTATCCTCCTCTCACTGTGCGTTTTATGCACCATAAGTGTGAGGATAGAATCCAAAAATGTGTCTAAGAAAATAGCAGGATCTTATGATTACAGATGGAAACAGAGACTGGGAGGAATAAGCCATCACTTTATAGCTATATGCAGCTTCCCTTGGTTTAAAAACAGCTCGTGCTTTACATGCTATAAATGAAAGTACGGGTTTGGGGCCCAAAATATTCATGATATTTTTAATAGAATAGTAATATAAAAAATTAAACACATATTATTTAAGCTCCTAACCCTTTACAGCCCTGTAACACCTTTCACGTGAGCCCCTGGCAAACATTGCTTAAGGCTCTCACAACCCTGTGTATTATTTATCATATGGGGAAACAGAAGCACAGAGAAATGACAGAACATGTCCAAGAACACACAGGGATCAAGCTAGAAACCGAACCTGGGACACCTGGGTCCTTCTCTAGCTATTAGGTATCACTGTCTCTCAAATAAAGATTCTTTTGATTGAAAATTCCTCTGAAAAGTACTGCTGAGGTCCAGTTATTTTTATCTTTGCTATGATTCTTGCATTTCCTTGCTACTAAGAGAAAACAGCATTGACATAAGTTTGGAGATGAAATTGGAGCCAGTGAGTTTGAATTGCTTCTTGTACTGAACCTAGAAAGGAATTGGGACAGGTAACCAAATGCATGGGGGAAGGAGAAAGCGAGCGAGCGAGCCAGGGTCTGATGGGCAATGATATGATCACCTGTCAAGTTGGATAATGTATGCATTGTTGCCTGTCCTTTTTCCTATGAGGGATGACTGGGCAGGAGTGGACAGAGGAAATGTTAGACATCCCCTTTGAACAGGGCTGGTGTGCTGGCTGTTGCAAGCTCTTTCCCACATTGTTGTTTAGACAGTGCTGAGCTAAACAGTGAATAGCAGGGGGAAACGTATGCTTGAATTTGAAAATGGATCTCTGTTAGGCAGTGTTGCCTACTCCATTTTCATGTTGACTTTCTAGGAACAAGCAGGCATGTACTAGCTCTCGCCCTACGTGACTAATGCAGTTATCTGGCACAGCAAGAATTCAGATATTTACTGTGCGCCATTTATGAAAGATCTGCAGATTAGGAGCTCCCGGACACATCCTGTGAAGCACACTGTACACACACCTATGGCACAGGCTTCAGGCACTGACAGCATGTCTCCTCAGCTGCATCAGAATATACCCATCTCTACAGAAACCTGACTATACCCAATGGTGCACTTGCACCCCGCTTTGATTCCTGCTCTTACCAAAGTTTACAACCGACTGCCTGGCAGTAGCAAAAGCATTTCTAGTCAGACAGTGCTGAAGGAGTCACTTGACTTCATAGTTTCATGGCTCATTATAATCTATTCGATCCCTTCTAAACTCTTCATTTCACAGGCAGTAACAACCCTCACTTCTTTGTAATGGTCTCCATGTTTCACCAATCAAGCTCTCTTGTTCTGCATTTCTGCTGTCTGTTAGCTGCTTCTGGTAATGAAGCTCCTATTTCACAGCCCTGCAGATTTTTTTTAACTCATTTGTTTTTGCTTCAATCATAAACTGAATAATGTAGCCCTAGGCCCCTAGCACACTAGCAGAGCCTGATGAGGCACCTTACCATTGGCACCCCCCATTTCAAAATTCTAGATCTGCCCATGACTGTACCACATTTTAAATAACTATACAGGGAGGCAAAGCTACATTGATATACACATGCCCCCGCAGCAAGGCCTCTAGATCTAAAATTCTGGATATAGAGACAAAGACGAAATAAAACAGAAAGTGATATATTCAGTGAAATGAAAGGGAGAGAGAAATTGAGGAGCATGAGAATCTTACTGTTAAGATGAGAAATTGTTTGCCCTACATTAGCATTCAAAGGCCCCAATTGAAATTACTGCCTCATCCTGGGAGGTGCTGCACATATATATGGTAAGAGACTGCTCCTGCCTCAAAAAAATATTCACCTAAAAAGACAATGGACAGAAAAGGGAAATCTTAATGCTTCCCTTTACAGATGGCAAATGATACACCGAAATTAAGTAACTTGCCTCAGGTCACATGGCATGTCAGTGGCCAATCCAGGAACTGAATCCAGATCTCCTGAAGTCTACTGAAGGGGTTTGCCTGCAAGGCTGCCTCTAGCAAAGGCGACTTCTGCCAGGTGGGCAGAGACTCAGCTGCTCTGATGGCCTTCTATGGCTCTGTTGTTTGCATCAAATACCCTTTCTGGCCACTGACGCTAATGAAAGCAGCTCCTGACAGGAGAGTCCTTCTACTGTCCTAGCCCACCTCTGTAGCTGTGTAGGCTTTACCTTGACTGAATCACCTGATCCATAATCTGACCGCAAACCTTTGTGAGCAGCTGCAGGAGCACAGGCATCTAATGCAACAGACTAGAAGTAATGATACTTTGAACTGCCTCTTTCAGCCTGACTGGATTTGGCCTCTAGGGGGATGAGCCCTTGCCTCATCCTTTAATCTTTCATCTCATTATCTAATGGAGATAATTACCCTGAGCTCTGCTTAGGATGCCAGAGATAGCTAGATTGAATGAAAGGAGACTGGTGAGGCTGCTCTGAGCTGCTTTCAACTCTTTACTTTAAAGCAGTTCTCTTGACTTCTTGGAAATTATCTCCCTCTTCCCCACAACTCCAGAGCAGCCAATATCATGTCTGGATCCACTGACTTTCCAAGAGAAGTCGTGCATTGTCAGGAATTTTTCTCCTGAAGGACTGGACTGCTATGAAGCATGTAACTACCGTGCAAGCCTAAAGCTGCCTTGCTTATTTCTCAGCTTATGGCCTGGGCATCTTTTATATTTGGAAGAGCTGAAACTGGGTGGGGAATAGACACGTATTTGGTGTTAAAAAGCACAGTGTTATCTTGTCAGCTTAGGGTGCTGACAGAAGTGCGTGGCTGCAGAGCACATTAAAAGTGGCCAATTGCATGACAAATTAACCTTCATTTAATGGATGATCAGATGAAGATGCTCCAAAGTGGATCACCTTAGGTAACCTCTTTCAGTCCCTTTGTGTGACTGGTTCTGGGCTGATGCAGCCCAGCCTCACCCCTGGTGCTGTCTGCAGGAAGGGAGGGGGAGTGCAGGAGGTGGAGGGAGCTGCCAGCTAGGGTTTGCCCAGTATAAGTTCGAGGGAGGCAGGTAGATTGGAGGCTCCCCTGCTCCCCCCCAGCTACCTCCCTTTCCAGCTCAGGCTGAGCAGCTCCCTCTTGCTCCCCCTTTCCGGCAGACAGCAGGGGGAGGGTGGTGCTAGGGGAGAGAGGCTGCAGGCAGGCAGCTCCTCTTTGGGATTGGCTCCAAAATGAAGCTTGATTCCCTCCTCCTCTCCACCCCAACCCAACAGTGAACGTCCGTTGGGGGGCCTGGGGGTGGTCTAACTCATGGCACTTTCTGTGAAGCTCCATGAATTGGAGCAGGGAGAATGTCTGTCAGCGCCCTTAGAGGCAAGTGGTGCACTGACCAAGTGGGCAGCTATGGTAAGAAATGTTGGGCTGTGTTTTGAGTCCTCTGAGTTGGTGGGTGTAGGGGATCCTGCAGGAATTGGGCTTGCTATTTCTGGTGCTCAGGAAGGGACTCAAGACAGCCTTCCCAGCAGAGGGGTCACCCTGGTGATAGTGATAACGATGGTTTCCATCTCTGTGTCTCAGAGCCCTTTCCATGCTTATTTCTATACTAGACACACTAAGAATAATATCAAACAACTAGTTTTTTAGGAGCAGTCATGGTTTTCTAGTGCCATGTAAGATAAGGATTTCTGCAGGCAGTCCAGGACGTTCTGAGGGAGTTATTTGGTGCATAGCATTATGTGTTTCCCTTCTGAACACTCTTAGCACTTAGAGCAACTCTGAGCTCTGCTATCAGACAGGCAACTTGTGCTGCTTACCAGGCCCCGGCACACTGGAGACATTTCCTCCCCCTGACTCCCTAGCCTGGGCTGAGTTGTTAATCTCACAGCCTGTGACACACTCTTTTACACCTGCCCTCTTAAATCCCTTCCTTTGCTGTGAGGGAGGTTGCTGACAACTGGCAGTGTTTACAGCTACCCAGGTGTTTCATTGCAAACATCATTTGCATCTCAAGTCACTCTTCAGAGCTCTCTTGGGAGGGGACACTGGTTTTCCCACAGGGATCTAGCCTCCTTGGCTGTATGTATGTCAAACTTTCTGTAAAGCCTGACGCCCTTTCTATTGTACCTGTGCAGGTATGCGAGTGCTAGCTGTGGGGGGAGCATTATCAAGCAGGGTGCTGGAGATTTCACCCTTGTAACATGTGGACACAAGGCTGGTACCTAATCACCAGGGATCCGGGTTTTCCATTCGCCATGGAAAAAAACAGTAAAACCCAGATTTTCACCTTTAAAGGAGGAAAACACAGGAAACGGTGGGTTTGTCCTTGCAAGCTGGCAGATTTCCAGCCTGCAAGGGGCTGCGGGGAGCAGGAGGAGGGTGGTGAAGCAGGGAGCACCATGTGCACGTGTGTGTGCGCACATACATGCACATGGCCGCTAGGCAGCCTGGAGAGCAGTTCCCCACAGGTAAGTCTGGTGTGGGGGGGAACTGAGGCCCCCATAGGGAGGGAGGGAGTTGGGCAGGGCTGGGGCTGGGGCTGTTGCCCAGTCTGGGCGATACATGGTCCTGGGCCATGTGCAGCTGCAGGGCCCAGGTGGAGAGTGGGAAGGAGCTGCAGGAGGCTCGTCCAGGGAGTGGCTCCCCACTGCTGCATGCACTCCTGGGGAGGACATGGGGGGCACATGCTCCCCAGATTTGTGAGCGAGGTGGGGGCAAGCGCAGGCTGCCCACTGCAGGCTTTGGGCTCCCTGCCCTGCTGCCCTCCCCCAAGGGCCTCTGTGGGCCAGTGGGTGGGACCCAGTGTGGCAGGGCAGAGCAGAGCTGGGTGGGGAAGCTTGATGCTGCTCCCATGAGCCCTGCGCTGTCATGGCAAGGCGCCCCCCACCCACCTGGCAGCTCCGAGGTGGCAGCATGGAGTTGTGCCCCTCGCTGCTGCTGGGTGGGCAGGGGGCACTTTGCCATGGCAGTGCAGAGCTCCCAGTGGTGGCAATGAGCTCCTCCACCTGGCCTTACTCTGCCCTGCCATGCTGGGTCCCACTCACTGGGCCAGGGAAGCCTCAGGAGGAGAGCAACAAGGCAGGGAGCCCGAGCCTGCAGTGAGGATCCTGCCCCTGCCCTCCTCGATGGGTTCAATTCCAGCTGTGCTGCCCATAGGGGAGGGGGAGCCAGGCTCCATGCTCCACTCCACTGCAACAGCTGCTGCCTACCGCGGATGGCAACTGGGACTTGGCACTGCTGTGGAGGGGCAGGGGGTTGCAGACCTGGGTCCCTGGCCCCATTGCCTTGGCTGCTGGGAACCTACTCTGGCAGGGCTGAGGGGGGTGAAGGGTTGTGGGTAGGGAGTGAGGGGCACCAGCATGGCAGGGGGCTGTGGGTGGGGAGTGAGGGGGCTGTAAGTCAGGAATGAGGGGCAATGGCATGGACAGGCCACCAGTATATCAGAGCTGCATTACAAAGCGGGGGAGGAGGTGGGAGACCCGCAGCTGGACCCGCATCCTGGTGAGTGAATGGGGCAGGAGGAACCCTGATTTTCCATGATAAAAAAACAATCAAACACCAACATTTATAAATATTTAGTATTTATTTGATAGGAATTGAGGCACTGGTAGACTTCCAAATTGTTTAAAAATTGTAAATTTATAAATAATACATTGTGTTCAGCTGTTATCTATATATAGAGAGAGGTGTTTCATTTTAATCACGGAAAAATGTGGATTTGGGGGTTTTTAATTGGAAAATGTGTGTGTTTTTTTTAAAGTAGAGATTTTTGGTTTTTAAACAGAGAAAACCAGGATCCCTGCTAATGACTGACAGCCATTCTTTGTTATGCTTCCTCTATAGCAAGCACTAGTGCAATACCCTGGTGCAGTGGATGCAAGAACATCGCTGTCCAGAAAACAGACACAATAGTAATGCCTTGGTTTTTGCTGTGGTACAGCTATAACCTGCTTGATGCAGGTGAAGGATTCTGTGCTCTTTGAATCTAGTCATGGATCAAGAGAGGTGGTTAGCCATTTTAGTCAGAATTCAGGGAGAAGGCAGTGTAGTCGGGCACTAACTGGTTCAGAGAGGTATAAGCTTTTGTAGGCAATGGACTACTTCATCAAATTCTATGGTCATGGATTGTAACACTGGTGGATGCTGTTGGACTGAGCACTCTGGATACTGTCTTCTACCAATACACACAGCAATGACAGTATAGGCAGGGCAGGAACTTCAGCTCTTCCCTGAGAGGCTTCCATTGTGTTGAGAGCTATATAAACAGTGCAAGACAGTTCCTGTCCCAGAGACTATATAATCTAAATGCACAAGGCGGTGGATGAGGAAACAAAAGGTCACACAGCATGTGAGTGATGGAGTCCGATCCCAGTTGCAGTTCAGTGCACCATCCACCGCCGTTGGGCAACTTGACTTCCTAAATCAGCCTTGGCCAGCCAAGAAGAGTTTGAGAAACCTGAAAAAGGAGGTTAAATGAGTTCTCAAGACTGCCTAGTGTCTAAATAATCATTAGAACCCACATGACCCACCTGCTACCTTATGCCAGGGCTACAGAAGCACATCACTAAATATTAGTGCCTAATATGAAACAACTTGGGGCCAACTCCAGAGCCACTGACCATCTGCAACTCCCAGACTAGGGACAGACATTACACATAAACTGGTTTAAGTGATTAGAAACTAGTTTAAACCTGTAACAGAACAGATGTTCAGTACACATAAACCAGTTTGAAAATGGCTGAAACTGGTTTGAGATAAACCTGGTTGAATGTAGTATCAGACTTAACTGATTTGGCTCAAACTGGTTTATGCAATCTCTGTCCCAGGCCCTATTGCTGTTTTAAGTTAAATCAGACTCCCCCAGCACCCCGACATGCTCTCTAGGCTGGTGGGGCTCTCTGCTCCACAGCAGAGCTGGCCCCTCCCTTCTGCTCCCTGGTTGGAGCTCAGCACAGACTTGCAGGCACAGCAGGGTCTGCTGGCTTTCCTGTGCCCCCTTCTCCCCCCGCCTCACCACTCACTGCTTAAGCAGAGATCCCTTCCTCCTCTCTGCCACAGCACAGACTGGAGCCAGCATGTGGTATGCTAGCTAATGCTGAGAGGTGTCTGTGTGTGTGCCTCTCTCCAATCTCACTGGGATAGGCTGACCACTTAGAGCTTTTGGAGCTAATCAACAGGTCAGCTGGTAAGTGGTTTAAGAAGTCTGAAATAATGTGAAGAGATGCTATTGTTTTGCTAATTGGGTGATAAAGACTGTTATCAGCCTCTGCTGACTTGCTCGCCTGTCAGTTTGCTGCAGACAGTATGAGGAAGCAGGGAGGGAGATTGAAAAGCTCCATAGCATCAACAGATGCATACACTGCACCCCTTCTCCCCGCTTCCCCCCTTGCCTCAGAGTGCTAGCCCAGGGCCTGGGAGCTGGCAACACTCCCACCCCTTGAGCAGCCAGTGGGAAAAAGCCTGGGATGGTGCAGGCAGACCTCCCTAATGAGAGGGGCCTTACCCTGCCCCCCTCAGCTCAGCTCCCTGCAGAAGGGAAGGGAGGGCTGCTCTAGCACCCCCAGCTTCTAGCCTGAGCTACTGCAGGCATGTGTCTGAATTTCCTCAGTCAAGAGAGAGTGTCTCTCCAGTTTCAAACCAGTTCAGTTTAGCCAGGTTAGACTAACCTGCAAAGATTGAATCAATTCAGGCTTAGGCTTTTGGAATATCTGTCCCTAGCTGCAGTGACTACAGCAAGAGTTAAGGGGACTCAGTGTTGCTGGAAAATCAGACCCAGTCTCTCTCAGGCCAGATACATCAAAACACTGACTGCTGATGAAAATGTTGGCCCTATATTCTCTTTGACTCAGTTTTCTCATCGGTAGAATGTAGGCATGAATTTGCTGAATCATAAATTCTTCAGATGATGCACAACAGAGCAGGCCTGAAAACATCCCTGGTGAGGATGGACTAATAGAGACTATCCAGTAAAAGTGGGAAGGCAAATCAGATGGAAAATCCCCTGTTTTCATAATCAACACCACTGAAAGTAAAACAAATTCCTAAGTGCATTGAGGGGTAAGAGCCCAATTTTTCTGCTTTCTGAGCTCCACACACGCTGGGCTTCAGTATCACCAGTCTTAATGGGGGGGTTTGCTCTGCCTTATTAATACCCATTCATCACAGGTGGAGCATCAGTAGGTACACTGCCCCCAAATTTAGCTTCTCTCTGCAAAAAGCTGTGAAGTTGGAAGAGATGATGGCCACTTAAAACACCACTTGCAGCAAGTTCAGTAAATCAGGAAAGCCTTTTGTGTCTTGGGTCTTCAAGGAAATCAGCCATGGGGGGAAGGAGAAGTTAATTAGACTGAATAAATCATGTTGCAGGGCTTAATGGTAAGTAGGTCAAACAGAGAGCAGCAGCTGTGTGATGCTCTCCTCTGCAGGGCTCTGACAAGCTGCCCTCCTCTGGCTTGCACTGGGCAGGGAAGGGTCAGAGGTGACGTTGTCCTGATACACTATCAGGAGATAGATGGTGCTGGGGTGCTCTGACTTGTTAACACTGAGAACACTTTAAACAGAGTGCAGGGTGAAGGATGGCCTTTCCATTTAGGCACCAGGGTCATTTCTTTGCCAAGTCAGGCCCCTGCATCTTTGAATCTCCCCACAGTAGCATATCTAGCAAGCAGACGCTGTCCAGGCTTTTATAGAAAAGACCAAAGGTATCAAAGAGGAGCAGAGGGTGTAAAGCTAAGAAATCCCTTAACAGAAACTGAGCAGTGGGGCCCCAATATCACTTTAACAGTCATGCCTTTAGAGCAGTATTATATGTCAGCAGAGGCAAATATAGTGAAACAACTCAACAAACAGGAGGGGCTGAGTTTTCAGGAAGTGCTCAGCATCTGGCAAGGATCCAGCCTATTTGCATTCAATGTTTCGGTCACATTCACAATTGCAACTCTGCCCCGAAGGAGCAGTAGTGTGACTAGTGCTGAGGTGGTCAGTGTGTGGAGATACACACACACATACACACGTGCATTGAACAAGAGCTCGATGTGGCCTTTTAAAAGCTACAGTGGGAGATGAATGCACTGCTGTGCTTTGCAGAGTCCTTCCCACTGTGTGCAAATGCTGCTGTTCCCTTTGCAGGGGCAGTGTCCCTGGGACTTGCTGCCTGTGGACTAGCTCCCCAATACCAGCACAAGGGAGATGCGGTTTTGTGCCCTGGGCCTGGTCTCAGGGCTAGGACAGAATCGCAGCTTCTGAGCATCTTGGGTGTGGTACCAAGTGGGAAGCTGTCAGCTTCTGAGTCACATGCTGGCTCTGTAGAGCCAAACCACATACATTTAAAAGCTGAACAACTTAGACTTTCTGCAGGATTGAAAAAAATATATATAAGTCCTGCCCTAAGCAATGAAAATGAAGTTCAGGAGTTTCACACAGCATCTAGTTTCAGACAAATGTTTTCTGCAAATCTAACTTCAAATACTGTTTGGTAGTGTTTCCACTCACGTAAGAGTGTTGAAGAGGTCAGGACTGTTGTGACACACCAGAAAGGTACAGAAATGCAAGCTGCGGCAGCATCCATCTAACACAAGACTATGCAGAACACTGGTTCTCAACCTTTTTAACCTCAAGGCATCCCTCTTTGGACTTGAGGAACCCCTCCATAACTTCTGTGAATGAAGCAGCACCTCATTTCAAAAACTAATTTATTTATTTCTGTGCTTACCTCCTTGCAGGGTGGCTTGACAGAAGCCTGTTTCTATCTGCTTATTTCCTCACACTTCAAGCCGAACCTTTCAAAGGATCTCTTGGCACCCCAAGGTGCTCTGGTACCTTGACTGAGAATCACTGATGCAGAAATTTGGAAACTTTTTTTGACCAATGGAGCTCAGTCAGCCCTCATAACCTCTCTCAGATAACCATATATCCTTTTCATCAAGCTTTTAAGTGAAAACACTATAATTCTACATCGTGATCACTGTGATCTGTGGACTACTTACCATGGTCTTATGAACTACTAGTGGCTTCATGACAACATTTTGGGAATCAGTGGTCTAGTCCCACAACAGAATACCAGGAATTTTGTCAGGACTTGTCAGCTTGATTCCCAGGTCTTCCACAAACTCCCCATAACTCTCTGAAAGTTACTTGACCCTGCCAGAATCAGTCTCAAAGAAAAGACAATCTAAAAGCTGCCTTCCAGAGACCACCATAAAATGGTTTTGGCAATGTTGTCAAGATACCTCATACTGGTAATGTTGACAACAAATAAAAAAAACCTAAAAGTTTTCTGTGAAAACGTGAAAGTTTTCTTCAAAACACCGATAACTCCTAGATCTGTAGTATTTTTGATATTCAGCAAACAACTCCCCCAAAATTTTGGAGTGACATTTGGATATGGATCAATAGTTTGTTTGTACAGCACCTAGGAAAAGGGTGCACAATTTGGTTGAGGATCTATTGTAACGTTACATAGTGATGCACTGTACTAATTAATAAACTGAGCTAGAATTTAGCTGATTACCTGGAGGAGAGAGATTCCACTGGTTCACTAACAGCCAGCCATCCCTACCAAAGTGTTCGAGTTTACAACAGTGGTTTTCAGTCTATCTTGTGGTAGGGGGTAGAGGTATGGCACAGGGTGGGTACGTGGCACATGGGCTCAACCTATAGGTTCAATCCAGCAGTGCCATGACAAGGAAGTTTGGTGCCTGGGGCAAAGCCTGCTGTGGTAGCCTGCTCTCACCCCATGCACAGATCCAGGGGCCACATATCCCACCATGCTTGCCTGGGACTACATGCAGCGGTGGAAGCCATCTTCCCCCAGGCCCCACCAAATGAGCTGTTTGCGGCTCTGTCCTGTGCCCTGTCTTAGCTGGGCAGCACCCATTGGCACCCTTTCGCTTCGGTACCCGGGACGGAACCCCGCTTGCCCCCACTCCCCCACTTGCTATGGCACTGCAATGCAGTGCACTAGCCCAACCCTGCATGCTGGATTTGGCTGTGAAGCAAATTCATGTAGGGTAGTGTTATCCAGCCCATGGAGCTTCCCTGGGGGCTGGACATTTGGCAGCAAGGAGTCATGCCAGTAACTCTATCACTGCCCATTGCTGCAGGTAGGATCCTGCCACTGCTCCTCTGCCACCAGTTTTCCAGACTTGTGAGGATCTCCACAGGCTGGATGACATGGCTCCATGGGCTGGATCCAGCCCATAGGCTGTAGGTTGAGCACCACTGGTTTAGAATATTTTAGTGGATATGTTCAGCAGTTTTGTTTCTCTCCAGCTATGAACATACTGAAAATATGGTGTGCAGAGAAAAGTTCCAAGGTACAGACATCTCATCATGGTTGTATTTCTATGGAGGGATGTGGAGAGGATAGATGGAGGTTTGGTCTTGTGTATGAAATCACAAGGCAGACAGATATTTTCCATTGGTTAAGTCCTGGAAATTATCAAAGCAAAAACATCAGATTGGAGTTTACTGCATCAAATTACTAACAGTGGAGAAGACCTCACTTCAGAAGAGTTGTTTGATAGTGAAGCTTTCACCATAACTTCAGATGTTCCAGGTTTGAGTCTCACACCTTTGGGGTCAATCATGCCTCCTCCAAACTGTCTTCCAGAGCCAAAAGAGATGTACCAGAGATGAAACCATCCTGAGATCAAGCTGGGTGCATTTACCCCAGGGCTGGAGGGCACCCTGCCTAGGGGAGACCCTGCAGCAGAAGTTCTGTGGGCTGGCTGGCGATGGAGAACTCTTTTTCCAGGTCCCACAGCAACAACTCAGTACTTAACCAGGCCACTCAAGTTGTGGACCGGTCTCAGGATTTATCCCTCTGACTCTTTTCAGACCTAGACTGGTGGGAGGGTTGGGGGATGGACCACAGGAGAGCTTGATGGAACCAGTTCAATCTGTCACTTATTACTCATTGCCTTAAGCACACTGACCTGAAGCCCTGCGGTGCAGCCCATATCTGAGAACTTATGACAAAGGCTCTTTTTTTTTTTGCTTCTAAACCAAATATTGCCAAAGTAACAAATTATGCCACATAACCCCTGAAAGGTCAGATTGGTTGTTGCAAGGAGGACTAGAGGAGAGCAGAAACATACTGAAATACTCTCTTGTGCCTCAAACCCTTGACTGCGCTTCGAGCCCCACCTACTGGGCAGCTGGGGATTTTTTTGGATAGTAAATTTACAAACAAGTTTCTGTCTGTGTGACTTCCTAATTCTTGAAATCACAAGAACAATTCCCCCCCCCCCGCCCTTAGGGTTCAGTGAGTGCTTTGAGGTGACTGGGAAAAATGCTGCCCCTGAAATAAATCAGACATGGGAACGTTTCCTGACATTCCCAGAATTCCCCCTTCCAAGTCAGTCTATTAAAGTAAAGGGAAAAACGTTGAGTGGAGATATTGCTGGAGGGATGAATTGGGCAATCTTTGTTTGCTAACAGGTCTTTAACAACTTGTTATACCCAGTCTAGTGCTCCTTACTGGCATAACTAGGGTGGGAGAGAGGACAGCCTGACGTTTAGAATAGGGGACTGGTAGTTAGGACTACTATGGGCTTTAGCCTTGGCCTCTGTAAGTACCCTTGGACAAGCTGCAAGCTCCCTGTTCTCTCAATGTATCCCACCATAAAACAGGTATGGTGCAGACTTGCCTACCTTCCAGAGGTGGCTAGAAGCTTAACTGTTAATAAAGCAGGTTGGATTGGATTCCCCTTTGTGCTGTCACCTACATCAGTGTTAAGCTGACAAAATGACAGCTGCGCTAGGGAGAAAATCAGGTCCACTTTGTGCAGGCTACCTGGCAGTCCACGTCCCCATCACTGAGGTTGTAGAGAACCAGGCCATGTGGGACTCTTTGGACCATCTTTGTAACATTTTCTCTATATAGTTTCAACCACAATATACTCAAAGTGCATCCCAGTAATATGTACAGCACAGATATAAAAGGGATTACAGTATGTATACTGGTGGTGTTTAGGCCCAGAACTGGGAGTTCCCAGAGAAATTGTTAATGTGGTAGAAAAACTGTGGGAAGACCAGGAAAGAGCTGTAATTAAAGAAGTTGCATTGTTTATAGCACTAAATATTGTTACCACCAGATGCTTTGAACTGGTTCAAACCGCTCAGCAAGTGGCTTGTACACACAGTGGTGGTAAAGTAGGGAAGCCGGCTATGCTAGGTCTTGATGGATAGGAAGCTCTAGAGGCATCTACTTGTATATTCACCTGTGAATCACAAGCTTCAGGTATTTCAGGTTTGGCCCTCTAAGGGGACATGGCTGATTGAAAACCTTACACGCCCTCCTTTTAAAGCTCTCATCTCACTACCTCAGGCTCTTGGAGAACTGACCTGTATTTTACAGTTCATTTTCTCACCATTCATGGATACCCACTGAATGGGGGGTGGGCGAGAGAAGATCCTACACAGAGGAAGGGCCAATAGATCGAAATTGTATTGGAATGAGAGGAAACTCTCCCAAAACCAACCCATAAAGAAGGTTTAATCTGCCTCCTAGTCAGGTTTAGTGTCAACCCGCTTGATTGCCCTGCAGTGTAAACAAATTATCCTGTAAATCCAATGTGGTAATTGCCACTGTCATAGCTGAGTGACACTGACCCACCCACCTTCAGAAAGAGACAGGTGCTCTGGTTTCAGAGCTTAGGCTGATGATGATGCAGTTTCTTATTCCTTTTAATGCTGGGAAGCAGCTAGTAAAAAACGGGGCAGATTTCCACCCACTGGGCTGGGTTCCTTTTGAAAATCTGACCATCACTCTCCCATTTACCACAGCTGGGCTGTGCACGCTTAGAAGTCTGTTCATAATTACACCCTGGATGTTGTTGAGCTCTTCTGGCCTTGACGACTTTAAGCAGTCACTTAGCCTGATTTTTAGTCTGTCGAAGCCCCTTTCCACCATTCACTTGTGATGTAAAGAAGGTGTAATACAGCTGCAAGTGTTCAGCAGAGAATTCCTTCAGGTCTAGGGAAACTCACTGCCATGGGCAACTGGTGGGGGGACACATGCCCCCCCCCGAGATTGGCCCCTGACTTCAGCACCACTCAGGACGGGGCAGTTTTTTGCCATGTGTTGGGGGAGGGTAGAGAGGGGGAGCACTAAGCCACGGCACAGGAGTATAGGAGTGGTTGTGGGGATTTTGGCCCACCCCCGGGCCTGCCTCAGACCTGCCCACAAATTGTACCCCCCAGACTTAGGAGCACCAGTCACCCCTGCTCACTGCTGTGAAGAGCTCTGCCACTGCTGTGTTTATATACTTATCTCCCCCAGTAACTGGCATGAGAGCATGTGGGGGTAGCAGGAGGTGATGCCTGGTGCCAAGAGGGGATCTCTTCTGCTACTGCATTCTTACCATGTCATAGGCTTGAGCACTCTCTAGCAGCGGCACAAATCAGAGCAGCCTGGCTAGTATGGCTGCTGACACATCCCCAGAATATAGGACACCCCCTTGGTGGGGGGTGAGAACTACTGGCCCTCTTGGCCAATTAGCAGTGAGGGGCAGGGCTGCTGCCTCCTCAGCCAATCAGCAGCAAGGCGTGGGGCCACTGGGCGCTTTGGCCAATCAGAAGCAAGGGGCAGGACTATGATGAAAGACCACCTCGCTATGTCCCTCCCTGGCTGGCTTGAAACCCCACTCCTCCTGGCTGTGTGCCACCTTACCTCTAGGTGTAGCCAATAGAATTGCAGGGACAAATGATTGACATGCGTTTCCACCAATAAACTGAAAAAAAGGACTTTTTGCAGTCTGTTCCTCATTTAGAAATAGACAGGGGACAAAGGATTTAAAAACAGGGTGGTCCGGTATGGACACCCTAAGCCTGGCAGTGGCCTTTAAGTGGCATTCAGACTGGGCCTGGCTCTCAGAATCAGGGAATTCTCATCAGCTCCCTGATACGCCGCTTCCTTTTGCACCACAGAGAGCTCTGGTGTCTTCAGAAAGGAGACACTTGTTAAAACAAAAAGCACATGGGAGGTGGTATTGGAAGCACATGGGAGGAGGCAAGGTTCTTGGACTCTCTGTCTACCATTCTCTGCCTTTGATCAGCTGGGTGAAATCCAGAACAAAAATTTCCAGTGTTAATTTGAGACAAACGAAGTGTACTTTTTAAAACATTGAAAACCCCCAGCTCGCAGGACTTCAGGTGGAGAGTCGGTGCACAGCACCCATTCAGATCAGACCCAGGTGTGGCTGTCAGAAACTTTCCATCAAGTTTCAGAGTCTGGAGGGCAGTGTGTGAAGTGTTCAAGACCCTTCTGCCTCATCTTCTCCTAGTCCTTCCCCTTTTCCTATCTCAGCTCTACTTAGCCCCTGGTTCTGGTTTTTGATGGAAAATTGGGTTTTCAACTAAACAATATTTTTCATGAAAATATCCACTTTCCACAGGACATATGGACATTTAATTGAAAAGTCAAACATCTGCAATCTCAAAAATCTCCTTTCAGAAATGTAATCAGGTCCCTTAGGAGGTGGTGTGTAGATGCTGCATGAGTTGCTTCTCCTCAGCTGGTCAGCTTCCCTACTTGTACTACGTCTTTCAGGACACACTGCAGCCAAGAAGTCCCATGATGAATCACAGCAGCACACCAGGACTGAAGACATAGCTACCCCAGTTTATACCATCTGAGATTCTGGCCAGAGAGAAATATGCATAGTAAACAGTCTCTGGTGCAAGCCACTGATTTTTGTGGGGATACTCTGATATGAATTGTAGTGAGTGAGGTATATGAATATGAAGGAGGAGTTTGCAACACCATGCAGATGCAGAATCATGTGATAATTGTCATTGGGATTTCTTTGTAATACTAAAAAAATGTGTATTTATCTGCCCCACAATATGCTACTGTTTCTGGCACATACACATAGTGCATTACAAAAATATCCCAGCTCTTACACTTATTTCTACTTTAGATCAAATACTAATATTGTCTTTGGCCTGAGTTCAATACATTGGTGAGGAAAATTACTAATCTGATTGGAACTGGGACTAACATACTCCTTGGTGAGTTAGTTGTTGCTCACTGCATTAACATCAAATGGCTGAGGCACTGGAGCCAGCATTGTCCCTTGAGACTTTCTACCCTTAATCTTATGGTTCCAGACATTAGTCACTGCCAGAGTTTCCCTTTCAGATCAACCCACCAAACACTCAGCCTTTCACAGACCTCGCTCTAAAAGAATAGGAGATCTCTGCAGTGGGCAGAACATTTTATACAGAATTATTTAATTCCTCCCTTGTTACCCTTGTTACTCTCCTAAGGTGCAAGGCCTAGTGTAAGGATGCCCAAGGGTTAGTGTCTGTGCGCACACTCACTCACATGCTCTTTAATTCTCACTTAAGGTGTATCTACGCTGTAGTGAAAGGTGTGACTGGAGCTCATGTAGACACATCCAACCTAGGTTTAAACTACTGTAGCTAGCTGGAATCCTACTGGAGCATGGAGCTGTAGCAAAATCTGCCCAAGAAGCTGCTAAATATTCATGCAGCACTAAGTAGTGTACTACCAGCCCTCTGTTGCCACCTGTACCTGAGCTAAGTAACTCTAAGCTACTTTGAGTATACCTATACGAGCTGCAATCACATCTTTGGCTGTAGTATATCATACCCTTAGTTACTGGAGCTATTCCAATCTGCAGCATGCAGCCCTGATTAACTATACAGCATTGTCAACCTAATGGTATTTATTATTTCCACCCTGTTTTTTTGCTTTGAGTACAATGCCCAATCTAAATATCGGTTTGTAAATTCCTAGGGGCCTGGACCATTTATTAATTATGTGTTAATGTGATGCTTAACAAACACTGGGGCTCAATGAGCAAAAGGGAGCACGGCTGGTCAGGTCATTTTGGTGAAAGTCGTTTTTTATTATAAGAAGCTGTTATGAGAGAACAGACATTCTTAATAAAATTGTAGAGATTTTAATGAAAGTTCCCGTGGAAAAATATTCTGAAACAATAATTTTTTCAATGTGGAAAAACATCATTTCACAGGGTTTTGAAATGTTCTTTGGGAATTTCAGAATTATGTTCAGAATTTGATACTGATCTTTAATATAATTTTTACATATAAATTATTTGTATATTGCTGTTATTTCATTATATGTCCATGGTAGCATATATCATATAGGCCACTGTTTGACATGTCATCATGTAATACTTGAAATATTCTAATGATATTATTTACATGTATTTTTAAACTCTGTAAAAGCTGCTGGTTGAAATATGTTATCTTTTTTTCTAAATCAAAGTGCATCCTGTTTGTTCTGGAACGTGTTTGTGTCAAAGTGTCAGACTGTTTCAATACAGCACCAACAGGAGCCACTTTGATCTGCAGAAGAAGACACTCAGTATTAAGGAGCAACTGCCCTACATGATTATAAAAAATAAAATACGATGAGACTGACTTCAGAGTGACTGGGAAGTGATGGCTCCTTGCAGCACAGATCGTACATGTGATACACAAATAACTCAACTAAAATCAGTGATTGTTATGGATGAGCTAATTCAGAAAATTTGCTCACCAACAGTCAACCATCCTTTCCACTGAAGTTTCATCCATTTATAGAAACTGAGTTTGAGCCCAGACTTTTATACTCTCTGACATGTATAAACATAGATCTCGGTTTCTGCTGGCAAGTGACTTTACATTTCTGGGTAGGACCACAGAACTGGCAGTGATGTGAGAGTGAAAGACTATTCCTAGGTGAAAGTGAGCTTGGACTTACTACATTTTCGGCGGTTTTCAGCCTCAAGAGATTCTGATAATCATAGGTAATGTCAGCCAGAGATCTAAGTGTTGTAAGTAGCATTATTGGAGGTGAGGAAACTGAGGCACAGAGAGACTACCTGACATGCTCAAGGGCACATGTAGTGCCAGTGGCAAAGCGAGAATCCTGCTCTCCTGCCACTGCCTGATCCAGGTCTCTGGAGAAGGTGGGATCAGCTGCCCTAGAGGATGCAAGACTGAGGTGAAACTCCAGCTTCTGAGCCAGACCTGTCCCTCATCAGTTATTTTTATGAGGAAGCAGTAACTATATGTAACCGATGGCTTTTCAGATGCTAGAATTCTTTATTTTGTAATGAATGATTGCTTTTTTCAACAATATTCAGCACCTTCCTTGAGTGAAAAATCCCTTGGCAGCCATATGGCAAATGAGGAAGGCTTTTAATGGAAAGGACCTTTAACTAAACACTGCCAGGGCATCGAGTTTGGAAAGCAGCTAGCTAAGTGGGAGATTTTCCTGTCCTCTTATACCATCCCCTCTGTCTTGAGATGTATAACACCACATCAAGAAAATGCTGTTGTCATACTGCAGCCTAACGGAATAAATTATCCTCAGTGAATCTATTGACTGCATAGCTTTAAAGACCAGCCCCTCTGATCTGTAATCCCAGTTCAGCTTTTGATGCTTAAGAAAAGGAAGAAAATCCTTCTAACATAGCCAAACCAGGGAGGATATAGGCCCTGGGGATTTGGAAATGGGAGTATTGACTGGGAAGTCTTTATGGATTCACTAATTACCCTTAAAGGATTACATGCAGTTACAGATGGGTTACTAATTGCCTACTTCAATAACAGACATTTGCCATCACAGAGAAAATTAATCAGAAAGTAGGTTGTGTTGGCACTTAAAAAGAATGTATTCTTTCTCAAACTACAAGGGGGCAGCTCAGTTTGGATTTGGTTCCAGCAGGTCACATATTACACCCAAAAGATAAAATACCAGAAACCATTTTGACATCTAGGTAGATTTAGAGCAGGCACTTGGGTGTTGATTTAGCAAAATATTTAAGCACCTGCTCAAGACCATGTCTGTTCAGCAGAGGATTAAGAACATGATTAAAATTAAACGCATGCCTAATAAGAGTATTGCTGAAAATGTGAGGGTTGCTGAAATGGGTCCTGGATTCTGCCCCTAAAATATCTTACCATTTGCATCACTCGTATCACTTGAGCTTGAAGCAGTGAAATCAAAACAAAAGGCTTCAAAATAGCCTTGAAACAAAAGAGGGCAGTTGAAACATTTCGAAAGTTTTGAAATGTTTTGAGTTTCGAAGCTGGGTTTGCTTGCAGCTAAAGAGAAACTAAGGAGAGGGAGGGGGAAGGAGTACTCTGTAGCTAGCCAGTGACTGTCATCCTTTCCTGAGGTCCCTTCCTATCCCAGTGCTCTGGGCGAGGGATAGAAAACACTGTAAAAAGCATTGTTTGAACTGAGCTTTCTCTGTGCCTTTGCACTTACAAGTGACACAATTTTCATTCCTATCTCCTTCAAACTTGGCAGGCTTCATGGCCTCAGCAGGGGCTACCATGTCTGCCGTTTTCATTTGAATCAGGAAAGAAATGACAAAGTTTTAGGCATTTTCATGATTCCCCATTATAGCCTATGGGCTAAAGGTCAAAATGCAGAACAGCAAAATGGTTTTGACGAAACAAAACGGAACAGTGCTTCAAAACGAAACAAAACGAAACATTGAAATGAAACGCTGTCCCTTCAATACGGCAAAACAGAAGTCGAAATAAAATGGTGCTGTTTCGCACAGCTCTGATGTCTACACAGCAAGCACTGAAGCTCATGTAGATGTTTCAGAACTAGCTTTAAGCTATAGCTGAATTGGGTGCTGCTATCCATGCAACTGTGGCAGCATAGAGCTCAACATGGGTGACAAAGCCTGTTGCAGGAACTGAGTAAATACTTGTGTAAACATTCCCAAAGGCTTTGCACCGTTATGGAGGAGGTCATCAACCAATGCAATTGGCTTCAGTTCTACTCATTCAGTGCCACAGCTTACGCCCTGTGACAATCTGGCATAGGGGTTCCATTCCCATGTGGTGGCAGTTTAAATATCAGTCTAGTTTTTAGCTGAACAAAAAAAAAGTCCCCTGGTATTCAGTAGTATCACTGTGACTCAAGGTGACATCCTATCCTAGAAACCCACCTCAGATAAAATAATCTACGCTAATAGCCCCAGTCACCAGCACTCTAAACTGCTGAGCCTTGAGACAACATCAAATACATTTTGCATTTATTTGTATAAGGGAAAATTCCACGCACATGCACAAAAGTCTTCACACTATGCACATAATTTAAAACAAAGGTGTTCATTTTCAAGGCAACATCTGGAAGGCATTTTTCTACTGAGACGTTTACCTTGGTACAAATGAGCAGTGAGATTTGTTTCACTGGTCATTGCAGAGAGCTTGGAGGTAGTTCTATTGATTATTCTAGCAGACCTGAGAACTCAGGAGGGAGATCTTCCCTTAATGCCAACATTAAGAAAATAGGAAAATTAAAGCAAGTGGGGAGCAGCCCAGAACTTTTCTGGGAAGCATTTCTGTACTGAAAGACAGTGAAGAGGCTGGATCTTAGCTTTTTAAGGGTGGAAATAATGGCTGTAATAAAGAAGCAAACCTCCAAAATCTACTCTAAATGGAATGGGAACATGGCCATCCTTCTGAGACAGTATCTAAACACTATATGTAACTAATAAAGTTCAAGTCCTAGGGTTCAGCACAAAGGTGCAAGAACCTCTCTAACTAGCTTCTCATTCAACATTCATCATGGAGATATTAAAATGCACCTTGGAAAGAGGATGTATATTTTGCATATTAGGCAGGGAGCAAACTTTGTTGGCATTACTGTGGAAAATTCTAGTATTTGCTTTGCAGATACTGCAGTCTGTGCTCAAGCTAGGATCTCAGGAACAACGGGCAGAACTAGTCTACTCAAGATAGTGCTAGTCTCTTCTGCAGAGAAAGATATGGAGGGCTTTGAAGATGAAGGCTGCAAGCTTCAGGGTGTCCTGAGACCACACCAGTCCTTCGATGATAGAGTCTTGGCTTTTCCTGTGTTTTGTGATCTTGTTACACCATGCTACACACCAGGGGTGACTGGTGCCTCCTGAGTCTGGGGGGTGGGCACAATTTATGGATGGGTCCAGGGGCAGGCCAAAAGCCCTATCTACTCCTATACTTCTGTGCCATGGCTTAGTGCCCCCGCTCCCAACATGCTGCTGGGCTGCATGGAAAAAAACCTGCCCCATCCTGGGTGATGCTGAGTCGGGGGCCAATCTCAGGGTGGGGGGGGGGAAGAGGGGCATGTACCCCCCCCCCCCCACCAGTCGCCTGTGCTACACACTGTGTTACCACTCACTACCTTTGCATTTTGGTCCTTGATGACCGTCCTGAGTGCAGCTCATCTCACACTCTGGAAAGATCTTTTACTGACAAAGCTTTTAAAATGTTCTGCTCCATGAACGCCGCATGCCTTCAGAGGCTGGGAGGGGGGGCACGGCGAGCTCCTGCAGGTGGCAGCAGCACTTTAGGTGATGGGAGCATGGTGGCGACAAGTAGTGAGCTCCTGCAGGCGGTGGCCATGGTGCTGTCAGCAGTGGGGGGGTGGCAAGTGCTGACTGGCAATTGGCGACCACCTGCAGATGCTGCCGGTGGCAGCGGTCAGCGGTGATCGGGGACTGCCTGCAGGTGCTGCCGGCAGTGTCAGTGGCAGGGGAGTTGCAAGCAGCAACCACCCACAGGGGGTGCACCGCCAAGCTCAGAGGGTGCACGTGCACCCGTGTGCACTCCCTATACGTTGCCAGTGTTCTGCTTCTTAGGTTGTTCATTGTATTCGGGCATGGAGGAGTCATATTCACTACTATTCAACTGCTGAATCATCTCAGGATTCTTATCCTTGAAAGCGGAAATCTCTTTGAATTCCACGATTGCACGGTGCATGGCAAGCTATTAAACTGGCATATAGTGCCCATCTGCAAAGCACCTCCTGTGGAGCATTTCTTCAGAAACATCTTCTTAAGAATGACAAATGTTATGTCAATAGCAGAGCATGGAGATTTATGAGCTCCATTGGATTGTATTTCAAGCAGGTGTTGAGAGGTTAATAGAAGATGTCATTCAATATGGCCTGAAAGGATATTCATTATCATCCATGTGCCAATGGAAATCAATATAATCAGAGCCATCTGTGTAGATTTGTGATGGTTGAACTACATGTGCACCATAAATTGGTGCCTGTTAACTTGCTAGTCAACCTTGCATAGAAGCCACTTGCAGCAGTAGTTTTAATTCTGGCATTAATCAGATGTATTCAGTGTGTGGATCTAGGTTCAAGTGCCTGTGTTTATATGGCTAGTTATGGCCATACTCTTCCTACCCATGCTTCAAATGATGTGCAGCATGGGCATGCCCAGCTGTGTCATCTGTGCGTGAGACAACCAGAAAATGAAGCTGAATGCGTTTGGTCTGCTACATTCCAGTGCAAAGGCACTTATGCTGTAGTGGAGCACAATGGTGGTTAGCACCAATTTTGTTACTGTTCTTTTCTATTCATATACAATGGGATGATTCAACGTGCTCAGCATTGGTCTAACTCTGCCTCCACTCATATCTGCTCATTCATTTTGGTGGAACCAGAGTCAGGGCAATGGTGAACAGCTTTGAACATTTTGTCCATACTTTTTTATTTTTAATAGTGTATATTCCCCTTTCTTGATCTGAGAGTAACCAGGTTAACCATCAGAATGACTCATTCTATTAGTACTTCACTAGTCAGGAATCTTTACTAATTGAATGCTCAGGAAGACACCACTCAAAGCAAAATAGGTAGGCAGAAGGACTGTGCAAAGCTTCAGTTCCTGATTCGATTCAGTGGAGATTCGGCTCAATTTGGTGGCTGAATCTCCAAACCCGACTTGAATCAGAGGATCCTTTAATTTCTCTGAACCAAATCAGAACCCTCTGAATTGATTCAGAGAGATTCGGAAGATTCAGTGATTCAGACACAGACAGAGCTTGAAATGTTTTTTCTACATAACTCTAGGTAGCAGGGACTTGTGCATGCTGGATGCTGGGGCAGAAAGGAGCATCCTACAGAAGCGTGGGGGGCTCCTCAGTGTGCTCAGCAGCAGACCTGGAAGTGGATCAGAAGCACTTCCGGTCCACTGCTGGGTCTGTCGAGGAGCGCATGGGGCACCCCACCCCCCGTGCCCCCTGGCTTGGCAACTGGTGCCTCCTGGGTCTGGAGGGGAGGGGCAGTGTGCTCCCTGGCAGACCCTGAAGTGAACCAGAAGTACTTCAAGTCCACTTACGGGTTCACCACCGAGCATGCGGGGGCCCCCCCCGTGGTCCTGTGGCATGCTCCATCCACCCCAGCACCTCAGCATTCACAAACTATGCCTCATACCTTAAGGTATATAGAAAAAACATTTAAAGCTGTGTCTATGTCCAAATGAATCACTGATTCTCCGAATCAGCATCAGATCTTCAGATTTGGATTTGTCCGAATCAACTTGGGGACAGTGATCCAAATCATCAAATCAAATTACTGTCCCCAATTCGGGCTGAATCTGAATCAAAAACAGCCCGTTTCGCACACCCCTAATAAGAAGCGCTACTAATATTACTATTTCTTGTTTGCATTGTGGCAATGCCCCAGTGCACAGGGAATCCTTGATGAGACCTGTCTTTTCAGTTGATTGTGGTTCATAACACAACTGTGCTCCTATCTTAACTCTTGATCGCTTCTTAGTCCATGCGGGGGACTGTCTGCCAATTTCATAAAGAGGTCTATCTTTTCAATTATCCATGATCCCTGGTGATATGAGATGTTTAATCAGTGTCTCCTGACTTCTTGTCACATTAATTATCATCATCATATGTTTTTTCTGCTCTTCTTTTGGAAATCCAGTCATGGGGAAGTAAAAAGTTATCACCCTGTTCATTTCACTGCGGTGTGCAGAAAGAGAGCAGGGTATGTGGGGCCATGTGTCTTTATGGTTGATAATCTATGCAAAGCACTGCTTTTTGGATACCCATACACAAGCCATGCTGTTTTAGAGGAGTTTTTTGTTTTTGTTTTTAGCAAATAATCTCAATAGGGGCATTGCTTATTCGCATACTTATATGCTGGTCCTCAGGACTCTTCCCTTTTGTACTGTCCAAAGGTCAGTAAATGCAGTGGTGAATACCTACTGATCTCTGTACACAGTTCTTCAGTCTACAGTGTGATGCTGTTCTTCCTGGGACTGATATATACCCTAAAGTTGCCTTGAAAACTAAACTTTTAAAGTTGAACTTCCCATTGCCAAAGACAAATTCAGTGCTGGACAGAGTTAACATATTCTAATGCCAGACCCAACCTGTGACTTTCCATGACATGCAATGTAGGAGTGCTTTCAGCCCTACAGCCAGAAAAAGTTTGCCTACCTCTGGTCACTTGTACCTCAGCTCCTCACTGGTACAAATGGGGCTAATAACACTTACCTACTTCATAGATGTTGTGAGGATAAATATGTGAAAGATGGTAAGGCACTCAGCTGTTCTGATAATGGAGACTGGGTAAGGGCCTTTAACAGACAGAGCTGGCAACAAAGAGAAGCTGAAATGCAGCTGCACTTTACTAAGTGCATCAGACCTTTCTACTCATCCTCTTTAGAAGATTCTCTTGCCGTAAAGAAAAACTGTAATAGATTTGATGTTTTCATGTGATCGCCATTTGAAGGGTTTTCACCTAGAAGGAACTTAAAATAACTCTCCCTCTGTCCTCCAATGTAATTAAAGTTGCTGGATTGAGGGCAGTGATCTTATGACTTTCATTACCCCATTACCTAGCATCAGGAGCTATGTAGATGCCACGTGTTTTGTGTTAACATGCTGTTTTGCAGACAGAGACACAGCAGCATAGCCAGTAGGATCCTGCCCATGCTCATTTGAGACAGAGTTTAAATCAACCCTATTAAACCCTGGGCAGATTCTCAGCCTCTGTCTATGTTTCTGCAGATATGATGAAATATAACTCAGAAATCCACATTAAAGACATGAATTTTTCAGTATGCAGGGACAAGACTGGCCTCTTCCTCTGCAGCTGTGAAGACTTCCAAGGACATAACACTGTCCTGGTCACAAAGTGGGGTATGTCAGGGTGTAGAGGGGTAGTATAGGAGAACTTCAACACTTCTCAGGGTTGAGATCTGCTTGGCTCCTTGTTTAACCCCATACAGAGGTAGGAACAACTTAAGGATGGGCAGGGCAAGGAAGGAAGGAGTTGGGGGTGGGAGGGGAAAGTCTGGAGAATCCCTTTCTTCATAGGTATGTCTACACATGCATTTATGCTGGCTTAAATTTACTGCACAGTAAGTTACTGCGCAGTAAGTGGGAATATGCCAGTGTCTACACATGCAGGCGTAAGGCTACAGTTAGTCCCAAGTCAGTCAACACACGCAGTGTTACTGTGCAGTAAGGTGTCTACACGTACGTTACTGTGCAGTAACTAATTGGGCATAAATTTGATACCTGCATGATGCAGGTTGTCACAACCCAGTGATTTTTTGTGCCTCGGCACTATGGAATTTCCTGGCCACATGAGAGCTCCTTTGCACGGCAGAGTGTTCTGCTGCAATTAAGAGCCTGCGTGCAGGAGAGTTCCCGCCAATTTGCAGTTTCCTTTGCAGGATGCATTTCTTCTTTGCAGCACAGAAATGCACGGTGCAAAGAGTTCCCGCTATTCGGATGCAAATTTGTGCCCCGCTATTGGCCAGTGCTAAATTATTCACACGTGGCGGCTAGTAATTGGCTCGCTGGCCGTTTAAAATTCCGCGCGACTTCCGCCCAAGTCAAAGAGCTTTGAGCATGTTGCAGAGTGCCTCTGAAGTTATCTGACTTGCGGCTGCTGATCGATAGACTGATCACCTATCGATCTTTCTTCCCGTCACCGAGCGCAACCCCGACATACCCCTTTCCCCGCCGGCTTCGAATTGCGGACAGATTAACTGGCTTGGGCCCCGCCAGCTGGAGCAACTCGTGTGGTTGTTCCGACGACCGGACCACCTGCGTCGTGATTGCAAGCGGCGTGAGTAAAGTTTTTTGCAACCAATAAGTTGTGTCTGCCTCTCCATTCACCAGCCCGCCCTGATGTATGAGCGTAACTTGAGTCAGCCCTGGCCGTCCGAGACACAGGTATCAAATTTACACTCAAGTTGGTGTAAGTCACCATATTTACTGTGCAGTAGAGGTGTGCACATGTAGAAGCGTGCCCATACTGCACAATAATTTTGGTTCCTGCACAGTAAATGCGCATATGTAGATGCACCCTATGTCTCTTCTTAGTCTCTAGGCTGCAAAGGTACTGCATAATGGCTCTTGGGTACTTCATTCCTTGGGCTAAAGCTTCCTCCCTAGCTGGTTTGCTATCAGAGTAGATTTCTCCTCTCCTGTCTATCTGCCTGGTTCTGGCTGCTCAGGCTCTTGCTATGCTCTGGCTCTGAGCCTAGGAGCAGGAAGTTTAATAATCAGACTGTGTGGTGGTTGTGTTTATTATCCCAATTGCATTTAGGGTGACTGCCTCCCAGTTTTCTCCACTACAAATTAGATGTGACATGCATGAATATGTTACTCGTATAGAATGCAGATGGGATGGGTGATGCCGTGCAAGTGCTGAGCAGCACATGGTACTGATTAGGCATTCTGGGTGTACACGTATAGGGGGGCAAAATGGGAAAAACATGACATTGCAGAGAGCAGCAAGCAAGGCAGGGAAGCTGCAGAAAGGCAGAACAATGCTTCAGAGGACCCTCAGTTCCTCCAGCTGCCTTCAATTTGGAGCCTGATGTGCTCTGACCAAACAGTAGCAGACAGTTGTTTCCATGGCTGTCATTAGGCTTACGTTTACATGAGATTATTGTTCGATTAGTGGAGCTTTCTCAGAGGAATCACAACCTTAATGTGATATGCTATGGCATTGCTTGATTTCACTTTCCCCACTTGCCTGTACCCTGTAGCTAGATGGCCACAGAATCCTATGTTTTCTCTCTACAAAGCACTGGGGAATGTTGACACGGGAATTAACACCATCATGGAAATTAGTCTGGAAACACTGCTGGAATGTGCATTTCTGCAAGTGTTCCAGCACCCACCTGCCAGTTATTTCTCCATTGGAAAAAATTCCCTGGGAACTAATTTGGGGTGAATAACTGTGGCTCTCTAAACACTCATCTGGATGGAGCTTTACCAAATTTAGTCTTAGAGGCAGGCAAACTCCAAAGATGGGTGTTTGCCAACTAGCAATCTAGCACATTCTAATTAAAGCAAAAACATTGGTATTAGAGATGTTAAATGGCTGGAAAAGCAATTTTAAAATATTGCCCCAAGCCTTTCAAAGGAGATTTGATACTTTTGTTTGTCATAGTTAAATAAATCAAATGCTGAGAGTTGTTCTCCCAGAAATCTCCCCTTCATCAAGCCTGCAGAAGGTGAGTGTCACCAAGGGACTAGAGAACAAAAACACCTCAGGAACCCAGTTTAGCTTTCAAGTGTAATACCTGGCTTGTTAAAATATCTGACTTCCAGGCTTTTTCAGAAGCTGGAATAAAACCACTCCGTTAATTTTTAACACACAGCAGGCCAGAAGAAACAGGTCACATTAAAAAATATTTTTCAAAAAACTTTAGTCTGAACAACAGGCCCCTTTTGCTAGGGTTTTAATACATCTTTAAAAAAAATTGAAAATATTTAAGAACCTTTATTTACCCCTGGGATAATATTCTTCAATTGCTCCCAACAAACAGTACCTAAGATTAATGAATTAGTGTCTGAACCACTGCGGGGTTTGGCCCAGATAAGAACCCATTCGGCTTTAGTTCTGGGCTTGTACAGGAAAAAAACAACAACAAAGCAGACAGATCCCATATTATCCTTTTGACTCTGAGAAGCTTCAAATCCAGCTTATATTTCCTCTGTAGTGAGCTGGAGCAAATTCCCAGATTCCTACTCCTCAAACCAACCTTGGAGTCATACCTGAATTTCAGGGTTCAGGCTGTTTGGCTGAAGTGTGAGAAGCTCTTGGGTCTGCACTCTTTACTCAGCTCAGGCATGATAATACCATAACAGCAGATTTTCCTGCAGCACGTGGCACATCTTGTCTTAGGTACTTGTAAGGCTTCTATTACAGCGTTCTTGGAGCATATCACAGTCTAATACCGTTCTATTCACAACACCCATCTGGGCCATGGCAGTGCTGTTATCTGCATGGAATACATAGATGACTGTCAGAAAGACAAAGGCCTAAATCCTGTATCACCTTTATGTACTTGCGGCACATATCCAGCTGGGTAACTGTAATCTTTGCCACTTACACACAGTTTGGATTATATTCATCCTATGGCAGAATAGACCTGACCAGGTATGTGCAGACCTGGTGGAAGTAAAACGGGTAGAAGTAAAATGGAGGAAGAAGGGCCTCTTGCCTTTTAACCCAAGAGCCTAGGGCACTTGTCCAGGGAGCAGGAACACTGGCTCTAGGCACCCATTATCCAGAAGAGAAGTGAATCTGCATTGTCCACTTCCTAGTAAAGTGCTTTAACCACGAGGCCATGGGGTAGGCATTGCCCAGGACACTTTTTAGCTCTTCTCTTGAAGTTGACCCCTTGGGCAGCCAGGAGGGGTTTCCTTCATTCCAGGGCAGCACTCACCTCATGGGACCACCCTCCCACCAGCTTGCTGTCCTGCGCCTGGCCCCTCCTAGAGCCTGTTTCCTGCTCCTGGGTAAGTGCCCTTGCCAGTAGGCTCTTAGGAGGAAGGTCTCCTCTGTCAAACACCCACTAGTCATGGCTTTCATATGACCAGGACTTATGTATGCACCTGGCTGACTTTTATTCTTCCCGGCTGCCTGAACAACCAGGGCGCGTCCACACATGCAGGCACATGTGCTTACAGCAGCTCAAATAGGAGCGGCACAAATTTGAGCTGGGGTTTTTGCCTCAGCACGTGTGCCTGGACATGCACTTTGGTGTGGGGCAAGTTATGCCGCCTGGAGCAAAATAACCCTGCTCAGCTCCTTGTGGATCTGCAGCCAGGGGAAGCTAGAGGCTGTATAAAAACCTGTCCTGGCGAGCAGCTCAGGGCTACTTGCCCTTAAGAGCTTCTGAGGCCTAGTCACTTGGTATCTAGGCACACTACCCCTTGTGCAAGCTGAACTGATGAAGCAGCCCTAACCTGGAGTGGGCTCTGCACCCTCTACCCGCTGCAGCAGTCTGGCAGTGGGGTTGCTGCCTGGCTGTGACCTGCTGCCACCTGTGACAGCATCCTCCACCTTGGACCTGCGGCTTCAAGGTTGCACCCCTGCCAGACCCGGATGGGGTGCCCCCACTCTGCCATCTGGTCAGCTATTGGCCAGAAGATGTGCTCCTGCTGGTGGCTCACTTTGAACTGTCAAAGCATGTTCTCTTGGCCCCAAGTGGCCAAGAGGTCAGTCACCTCATCTGCCCTCCAGCTGGGTCCCCAGTGCATGCCCTGGACAGGCTCCTTTGCACGGGTCTTGCCATTTGTCTCACCAGCAGAGATCCTGGTATTTCCAATTTATGAATTGCATATTTTCTGATAAGAAACTCAAATTCTTTCATTAAAATACCCCAAATAGTGTTCTTCTGCTATTAAAGTGAAATGCCACTATATAGAGAGAGGGGGATGTTTTATTGATATATTTGGGCAATGTTGGGCAATGCTTTATTGATATATTTACAAGTGTAAAGCAATTTGGAGGGTAGGGGTTGAGGGAGTTTGTGGGTAGGTGTATGGCCCCGGTGCTACAGCACGCTGCCTCCCCGTGCGGGGCAAGAAGCGGTGCAGGCTGCATGGACCAAGGCTTTGTCCCCAGGTAAGCAGGGACTGGGGGTGGAGGGGACTACAGCAGGGGACTGTGTGGTGGGGGGGCTGCTTGGGAGGGGTGGGTCCCCCCCCCCCCCACAGATTGCCCCCCCTGCAGGGCCCATAGCTTCCCCCAACAGGGCCCACAGCTCCCCCCCCCACAGGGCACATGCCCCCCTATAGGGACCTCATGTGCCTCCTGCAGGGCCTTAGCACCCCTGCAGGGTCCCAGCCCCCTCTCACAGGGCCCCAGCCCCTGCACTGGTTCCCAGCCCCGCCACAGGGCCCACAGCTCACCCCTGCAGCATCAGAAGCCATGGGGTGCTCAGGGCCCACTGCGGCCAGAGCTGCCAGTGACGTGGCATGGCCCCAATTGCCTCAGACCCAGTGCCACTTGTGCTGCCTGTTGCGGGACTGGCCCGGCTTAGTGCACTACTGTGCTGGACCGTGCTGCTTCAGGCAGCACCAGGTCTGCTTGGGCTTTCACCCAGGAGCCAGCACTGCTTATGGGGACTGCGTGTCATGCCAGGCCAGGTCCTGCCTCCATGGACCCTGCGTGCGGTCAGGCTGGGCTAGTTCCACAGAGGCAGGACCCAGTGTGGTGCAACATGCGGTCCCCACAAGTGGTGCCAGCCCCCAGGTGATAGCCTGAGTAGCCCCAGTGCTGCCTGAAGCTGCATGGTTCCATGTGGCACTGAGCCAGCTGGTCTCGCAACAGGCGGCACAAGGGGCGCCAGCTCTGAGGTGATCGGGGCCCTGCTGTGCTGCTGGGGGCTCTGGCCACGGTGGGCCCTGAGTGCCCCACAGTTGCTGCTGCTGCAGGGGGGGCTGGGGCCCTGAATGGGGGGTGGAGCTGTGGGTCCTGTGGGGGACCCATGCCCCCTGACTAACTCCTCCAC
>NW_005842601.1:872608-873635 GCF_000455745.1 Alligator sinensis | reverse complement strand
TGTCCCAGCATACAAAGGCAGTGTGCTAGGGCAGCAGGTGGCAAACTGGTTGAGATGCCGCAAGAGGCACATGCAAGCTTGTCTGGACACCACCCCCAGAGTGCAGCCTGCTGATCCTGCTCAGAAGAGAAGCGCAGGGCAAGTATAATTATATAGGATCCAAACTCTGCATAAGTGCCTAAAGCTGCTGCTACGTATGTATGTAGGTGCTGTTTAGGCACATAAATGTGAAATGGGATTTATCCCTAGGTGACTAGCCCTAGGTCACTCAGGAAGCTTGTGGCAGAGCAAGGAATTGAATTAGGGCCCTCCCAAGTCTCAGAATAACACCCTAACTACTGTTGAAGGAGCTAAGAGCCACTGTGCAAGTCTTTGGACATATGTTTAATTTCAGTTCTTGTTTGGAGCAAAGATTTGGAGCTGTCTGAACTTGCTCATACTGACAATGCCCTTCCCCAGAGCTGAACTATTTCATTTCAGACAATGAGGAGAAACTTCAGCAGATATTGTATTTACTTAACTGCTAATGATCCAGTATCTTTTGGGGGGGGAGGGTAATTTCATTTTTTATTGCATTCAAGATAAACAAAAACGTGGACAAGTTCCCATGGGAATAAGAGACTACCCAATGCTCATGTCAGGTTAACAGAAAGAAGAGCACAGCCCCATTACAATATAAAGTTCTCAGGACACAGGAAGGCTGGGTTTTGCCTTTCTTTTATGAGTTAATAGTATTTACTAGAGTCATTTACATTCTAAACACAAAGGGGAAAGATTATGGTTCTGCCACCTGAGCTGGTGGGGCAATTTGTCATCCTTCTGAGTCACAATCTGGTTCTTAGCTCCCCCTTTGCCCTGGAGTGGAAATGTAGTCTGTGCCACCCTGTCCCTTGCCCAGGGAACTTCCACTGTCATGGTTGCATAGCTGTGCCAGCTGGTGCCTTTGAGGCAGAATCAAAGATTCATCCATTCCTTACTTGCTGAATTCTACATGTAGCAGGGATATTAGCTGTCCTATGGATGATGC
>NW_005842601.1:852931-872598 GCF_000455745.1 Alligator sinensis | reverse complement strand
AGTGTTGGGAGGGAGCTCAGGAAAAAGATTCATTATGCTTTCTCCCCCCGCCACGTGTGTACTGGATAGGCAATTATCTGGCTCAACTTTTTCTTGTATCTAGGAATTCAAATACCAAATTCTAATAATGTCTTGGTTGACCTGGACATAACTCTAGCATCTCTAGAGTCTAAAAAGGAAGTTGACTTATTCCTCTGTTAAAGCCTCAGTGGGTATGTCCACATGTGAATTTAAGTGGGCTTAAATTTAATGTGCATTAAACTAATGTGCATTAAGCATTTTTTGGCAGGTGTCTACATGTGGTGGGACTCACTTTAGTCCCAGGTCAGTCCAGCCCTGCCATGTGCCCCTGTGGCCACTCGGGGGAGCACTTGGCAGCCATGCTGAAGCCAGAGTCAGCTGCCAGCACTTGGCAGCCATCTTAAAAGCACACCCTCTGCACTGTGACTTCTGGGCTAATGCTTCCTGTGTCAGAGAAGCAACATGGCAGGCACAGGCAGCACGTGCCTGCTCTGCTCCTGCCACAGCTGCACTTCCTAGCCCTGGCTGCCCCAGCTCTAAGGACAGGGTCCCCTGCTCCTCAGGGCTGCCGCAGTTTTCCTGCTCACCTGCCACCGTTTCACGCACCTGCCACTGGCCCACCTGCTCTATTCACCTGCTGGATGACTGGTACATGGCCTTTCACAGTCCTTGCCACCACACTCCTGCCAGCCCCGGTGACCACAGGCTCCAGGACACCACTGCCGGGACTGCTGCTGCTCTCCTATCCCACCAGACTCACTGCCTATTGGTCTATCATGCCAGCCAACACTGGGTGGCAGTGCATTTTGCTGCAGGAACAGGATGACAACAAGTGGGTTGGCATGTTCTGAATGACCCAGGCCACCTTTGAAGACCTGCTGCACCAGCTCTGGCCCACCTGGGACACCAGGACATGGAGAAGCACCCAGCTGTCCCTGCTGACACCTGTCTGCCCCACTGCCCACACCCCTGCCCATCCCCCAGCACCACTCCAGGACACACAAGTTTGTAATGAAAACCTTTATTCCCTTCACAACACTCACCCTCACCCAGCAAAGCCCCCTTCCACCTCCCTCCCCAACACACAGAGCCCCTCCACCACCCTCCCCACCTGCCAACAATAAAATACCCTCTTCCCAAACTGAAAATGATATACAGCAGTCTCAGTCCTTCTCGCGGGGGGGGGGGGGGGGGGTTGCTGTGCAGTAAGGAAGCCTAGGACGCAGAGCCCGGTGGCAGGCAACCAGTACCCTGGACAGTTCCCTTGTGGGTCTGGGGGCCATGGTGAACAGCAGGGGCTCCTGTGGGCAGGAGGCAGCAGAGGCCCTTCTCTGAGGCCCAGGTGGCAGCCTGCTCTGGGATGGTGAGTAGGGCCCAAGGGCCCTGGCTGACCAGTTATAGCTGGACTAGCTCCACATGGCGCTGCTTCAGGGCCTCCAGCTGGGCCATGTCTTCATCCCACCAGGCCAGCTCCCACATCTCCAGCACCTGCTGCTGTGCCTGGTCCCATGCCTCCCAGTTCTCAACTGCCACCACCAGCTGCTGGAGCAGGAGGGTCCAGTCTCTGGTGCACAGCCAGTGCATCTGGATGGTTCCAGTGGTGGGTGGTGGCGACTGTCCTGTGGAACTCCCACAGGGCCCTGAAGCCTCTCCCCTTCATCCAGATGTTGGCCCTGCAGAGGCAAGAGAGAGAAGCCTTTTGTGCCAGTTCACAACATTGCAGAGATAAGATGCTCTGCACTAGAGGTCCTGTGCTGCCCCACCTCAGATTAGAGGTCAGTTGTGCTCAAGTGCCCAGGGACCATGGTAAGATATCTGGGCAGGGCTGAGCCCAGGCAGCCATGAGCTGAGCCCCCTGGACCAGCTTGCTTCTTGCTTCCTAGGGTGGGCCAGGCCAGGCTGCTGGCAGCACCTGCTGCTGCAGCTCCAGAACCAGCTCTCCCCCTCCCTTAGGGCCAGCTGCTCTACTGTGCTGCTGCCCAGTCCACAGTACCTGGGCTTGGGGCATGTGGTGCTCCTGATGACTGGGGTGAGGGGCTGGCTGCACCCCCACCATCCCCACAGGGGGCCTCTCTGGGAAGGCACCATGGGGCCGACCCCTGCCGCACTGCTGCTGCACCTCAAATGTGCCCCTGCTGCATGTTCCCTGGGTGGTGTGGGGTGAGCTGTTTGTGCAGCCAGATAGCTGTTCAAGCCACGATGCCCTGCTGCTGTTGATTATCCTGGTACCCCAGTGTAACAGGGGGCCTTCTTAGGACCAAGTTTTCTGTGGCCCACCCACCTGTTTCTGGGCTAGCCACCCACCTTCTCGCCCACCATGACTTGATGATAATTAATTAATTGATGTTGATTAAGTGAGAGGCTGTCCATTTCTTGCCCTGATGCCAGGGGGCACTATCTGCGACTCTGTTTCTCCCCTACACCAAAGCCCAAGCCTTGTAGATGGCATCCAGACGTTATCCATATCACTGGCCCCACACTGGGCCCCAGAATCCTACTAGTTGGACCCCACTTAGACCCCTCCATTCAGCCAGCCTATTCTGCCTGCATTCCTGGCTGCATAATTCCCTGAGCTGCTTCCCCCTTATGGGTGTGGTCCCCTTGGGACCTTTGGCTCTACTGGCCCTGGCCCATCTCCAGGCCAGTCGGATCCCCAGACCCTCAGCTCTTGGGCATTCCTCATGGTGGGCCCATGGCCCTTTGACCCTTCCGGTCCTGGCCCCAGCTTGGACCAGTTGGGGGATGTCAAGACAGGTTAAGAATCTATGGCCTGACTCTCTCTCTCTCTCTCTGGGGTCCATCTTCTAGACCCTACAAAGGGGGTAAACCACCCAGTTGTGGGGGTTAGGGGTTAAGGCACCCTGACCCACCTTTTACCAGGGTGGTAACTGACCTGGAATTTCCTGGGGGTTCCTGTGCCACTGAGAGCCACACCAGGCCACCCACTCCCGGCAGAGTGCAGTTTTAGGTCATGCCCAGGACCAGGAGCCCCCTGATCATCCCTTACAGCTCCTCCCTTACCTCAGATGATACCAGCAGCCCTGTGGCCAGGCAATGTTGCTGCCTGTCTCCCAGCAGCAAAATGCCCTGTTTATATGGGCAGCCCTAAATCTAAAATGGCTGCCCTAATCAGGCGCCTGCTGGCTGCTGTCTTCTGGCCCTTAAAGTGGCAGGCACAAACAGTGCCCTGCCACACCCGGGCACACCTGCACTGCTGGTTTGGGACCCTGGGGCAGGGAGTAGGGGCAGGGCAGGGCTGGGGACAGGGAGGGCCCTCCCTCAGTGCAAGATTTACCATATGTCCAGGGCTGGTGAGACTGGTGGCTTGGTGTGGGGATCCCTATCAGTGATGACATTCAGCAGTGCCTGGTGTTCATGGTCTGTGGTGAGTGACAGGCTGATGCCTGGCCAGGGCTCCCCCCAGGGAGGAGCTGGAGCTGCTGGCAGCTGCTGGTGGCGTGGCTGGCCATTCCTCATGGTGGGGTTTGGGGCTGAGCTGAGGGCAAGGCAGCCATGGAGCAGGGCTCCTCAAGCTGCCAGTGGATACAGCAGCTGGGGAGACAGGTGGGGTGCTGAAGGCCCGAGGTCACCTCAGCTAGTGACATGTCACTGGAGGCATCATGGCGGGGTGCGGGTGAGGGCAGGCTGCCCCAGCTGGTGGCACTTGCAGGGGTTTGGCCTGTCTCCTGGGATGCCAAAATGAGGGTCAGTTCCTGCATGAAGTGCATGGTCTTCTGGGCATGACCGGACCAATGATTGAAGTTGGTCATGGCCACCCACTGTGCCCACAAAACCTTAGCTTTCACTCAGCACTGCCTCACCATCTGGGAGTGGCCTTGCACATGCATCCAACCTGAAATAGCCTCATAAATGTGGGCTTTCAAGCATCCTCATAAGTTGCCGCTGGACATTGGCCCCGCCCCAGAGCACCACAAGGTTGTGCATGTCCTTCCAGGTCCAGTTGAGGTTTTGGGTACTTGGGATGGGCATAGGCATGTGCGCAGGGCCAGGGCTCAACAGGGCCAATGTGTTGGACTTGCTCCCCATGCCAGCACTCTGGGCCCCCGTATGGCTGTTCCTGTGATACTGGCCCTGGATGGCTGCCAGCAGCACCCTGGACAGGGGCACAGCCAGGGACAGGGAGCAGTGCAGCAGAGGCACTTCACCATAGTGCTTGCAAAGAGACAAAGCTGGACTGAGCAGGTGCAGGGAGCAGGTGCTGTCCCTGCTGCCATAGAGAGCAGGGCCAGCAGCCCTAGGGGGAATCTCAGGGCTGGGCAAGAGATGCAGCAGGCTGCAGCCCTTTGCAACACTCACCTGTGGCCAAGGAGCAGCTCCAGCTAGGGGACAGGATGGGCAGAGGCTGCCTGGGTCCTGTCCAGGGAGGCACATGGGGCCTGGTGGGCTCCTGCAGGCAGCACTGGCTCATTTGGGTTCCTTGTGTTGTGGGCCCCAAGGCACAAAATGGCTGGAGGCTTTTATAGCCTGCAGTTAGGGGCTGCCAGAGAGCAGCTCAGTCTTGCAGGAGGAAAGGCAGCCAGCCAGAAGCCCTGGGGCTGGGCTCTAGACAGCCTCCTAGTGGCTGGGCAGACCCAGTACTAAAGGCCCTGAGTTAATGTGCATTAACATGTCTACATGTGCTTTACTGTGCTTTAACTAAATGTGCCTAAATTTGATATTTGCTTTGTGCAGGTATCAAATTTAGGCACGATTAGCTTAAAATTGCCATTTTTAAGGTGCATTAAGGCCACGCATGTGTAGATATGCACCTTAAGTTGGGCTAACACACATTAAATGCCCACATGTAGACATACCCAGTGTAACTATAGACATGCTTCACTCCTTGTAGAAGCTTTATTGAGTTGACTGATGTGGTTGGTTGCTTTCATAGATTAACATAGTTTTGGATTTCACATTATCACATCTGCAGTGGGAATAGGCTACGTGTTTAGAAGACATCTTTTACTCTCCAAAGGAAGCATAGTCCTAAATATGTGCCAGAAAATTCACTGTATAGCTTAGTTCCCATAATGTGAACAATGAGTCAGTTCCTTGCTTGGAACATGGGAAAGGGTAGATAAGGACACTGAAATCAGTGCATGCCCTGGCAGCTCTACACAGCATATGAATGAGAGTGAGCACCTCAGACATTTCTTCAGGGCATCAATAGAGGCTGAGGATTTTCTGAGGCAAAGCTGGATGCCACCTGCAAGGAGAACAATATTGTTTCTGCTTCGTGAATGGTTATTCCAAGACCCCATGGAGAATTGCTTACAGTTGTAACAAGTAATTCAATGGCCAGAGTTAAGAGGAGAGGTGACAAAGGTCACTCCTGCCTCAAGCAGTTCTTTAAGGGGAAAGCCTGAGTGGGAACCTTTCAGACAAATTAATGCCTGTGGCATATTGTTGAAGAGTTTGCTGGAGGTTATAAGCCGATGCTTGAAATTTAAATTCCTTCTGTACTGAAAAAGTCCCTCAAAAGTTTATGCAATCTGTTTTTTTGCAACCTGTGCTTGGAGAAAGCAGCATGGAAGACCCATTGGCTTTGGTGCTGGGTGCTTTTTGGGGAAAGGTATCCTGCTAGAGTTGCAGGAAGAGGCTGAGTTTGTACCAGTGTGGCCAGCAAGTAAGAAGAGTCTGGCTTAGTACATAGGCCTCCACCTGGAATGTATGGCGAAGGAAAGGAAGGGCTCCCTGTTTTTTGTGAATATGTGAGGTGGTATGTTGTGTTCCTACACATTGTAGCCACCTCCTAGGCGGGTCACACAATGAAGTATGGTCATCAGAGACAGACTTCTTAGCTCTGCATAGAGGTTTTTTTAGCACTGTTGAGCAACCTTCCTATTTCTTTTGTCTGAGAAATAAGGCCTAAGGAAAAAGGGCTAAGTGATGAGGGAGGCCAAAGAAATGAAGATGACTGGAATGAAAGATTGGAGCTCTGAGCCTGGACCTGAAAGTGCAGGAGAAAGCAACAGTGTTGTGTGCAGGAGTGGTGAGGCTGAGACTGAAGCACCTCAATGGTTGGCCAGTGCTCCTAAGTGAAAGAACTCCCAATGTAAACAAGAACCAGTTAACCAACAGATTAAGGATACAGGGAGGAGAGGAGAGGAAGGGTTGACACCATAGGAAGTTTCTGGAGGAATGGAGCATTGCCTAGGAGCACTAGAGGGTAGAATTTATACGTTGTAAGTAAGCGGAGGGCAGACAATAGCCAAAAACCATCCTGCCATATGCCTCACCTCATACTGTATCTGGCCTTGGTCATTAAAATCTTAGAGCTGAGGGAGTTCCCATATCTTGTGCTGAGATGCTAAGACCCCAAGGTGAGTATCCTGACAGACAAGCTCTTTAGAGAAGAAAACTTTGCTGTGGCTCATCTGTGGGTGCAGACGGAAGTGCAGCTCCCACCTGTAACTCAGAACCTTTTCTGCAAAGTGCTCTGAGTTACATTACTCCGGACCAGACAGAAGTTCATGCTGGTTCCAGGGGGAAGGGAATCTTGCTGGGGGCTGGCAGCAATGACCAGGGGCTCTTCCAGTGCTCATTTGTTTCACAATGGGAGGGGGAAAGACAGCAGAGGGAGCTCATTCTTGGGGCTCCCCAGTCAGTGCTGAAGGGTGGGGTGGGTGACTTGGAGTGTCCCTACCTTGTGGCGGGGGGAGGAGGGAGGCTCCAATACACTTACCCCAGGCTCCACGGGAGGCTGAAAACTCCCCAGACTGAACTCCCTCTGCTCTTTTCCCCCTGCTTCCAGTGACAGGCTGGGAGCTCCAGCAGACACATGTTACAGAAGATGCTACATTTTGAAACATCTTTATCTGATACCTCATGAAATGTTTGAGAGTAGGTTCAGGCTGGACATTAGAAGGCACTATTTCACAGTCAGGGCAGCCAGGATCTGGAACCAGCTTCCAAGGGAAGTGGTGCTGGCTCCTACCTTGGGGATCTTTAAGAGGAGGCTTGATGATTACCTAGCTGGGGGCATTTGAGCCCAGTATTTTCTCCTGCCCAGGGCAGGGGGTCGGACTTGAAGATCTACTCGGGTCCTTTCCAACCCTACATCTATGAATCTATGAATCTGTGCAACGAGGGATCAGATTTTCACTGAATCAGTCATTTTTGAAGCTGCCTGCTGCTGTGCACTGGTGTTTGGTCACATCTACTGCTTTCTGTGGCCAAATCAGGCAAAAATTGTCACTTGTGTGTGCACCACTGTGAGAGGCCAAGAGCTAGCACTGAAAATGAAGCTCATTCAAGGCAGTCCTTAAGATACTGTTTAGTAGATGGGCTGCACCCCACCCATCTTCAATTAGCATGAGCTGACTCAGGCGGTGCGGATTTCAACTTCCTCATACAAGTGACACGCTCCAGGGCAGCAGGGCCCATACACCAGGGCGTTGACTTAGGGACGGATACGCTCTGGCTTTCAGCAAATCAATATCTCTGTAAATGGAATGACTTGCAGGGGATTTGATAAGCTGAGCTACTGTGCCTCCTGCTCCTTTGCAAGGGCTGAGTGGGTGGGCCAGGTAGCATGTGGTCTGAGCCATTTTCTGCCAGTGGAAGACCCACCTGCTCAGGGTTGTGCCAGCTGGGGTCATTGCTGCCAAAGCCAGTTCAGAGATATAGTGATTGGTTGATGGTTGCATCAGTCTGACATTAATTAACAGAGCAATATGAGGTGATGGGGAAGTTAGCTTTACAGTCCTCATTTTGAGGGGACAAACAGGGTCCACAAGTCTATTATTGAGGTACCTTTCACCGCCACAACAGCCAGTTGGATAAGAACTACACAAGGTGCACTGTTCAGTGCTGCTTCCCTCCAAGCCCTCCCTCCCAGCAAGCTTCACCCTTACCCCCAACTGCCCCAGTTCATCCACTGCATCACTTCTTGCAAAACCTGAATGCCTGGGAGCTCCAGGCCCCCTCCCTGGGTGTTTTCCTGCTACAGGTGTCTGGGGAAGACGCTGCCTCACGCATTCCAGTCAGTTGGCTAGTGCCTCAAAGACATACATACAACCCTAACCTGTTCAGTGTGAAAGACAATCTTCTTTCATCTTGTGTTAATTCGCTCTCCTACCTCTTGGCCTGAGGCCTGGGCGAGACAACGGGAGGTTAATAGACAGTAACTGCTGACAGTAATGAAGCGATGACGAGAGATGTCTGGAATCATTGCACTCTTGGGTGGTGACAGACCTGCTTGCAGGGAGAAAGAGAAACACATTTCCAAATCTCTGCTTAATCAAAGCACAGACGCAATCTGTTGGGAGAAGAAAAATGTGGCTGTTCTCACCATTATGATCCAGTTTATCTCCAGATACACGGTACAAGTTAGTTACACCTTATCTTCTTGGCTGCCACTGGCACAGCTGGGGTTTGCTGCTACATCCTGGTGGGGATACATTACAAGTGGTGGGTGCAGGGCTCTGCCATTCAGTGTCTTTTCTCTATCATATTATAAATAATAAACAATACTGCTGCTATACAGTGCTAACAATATGGGTGTCAGCTCTCACCTGACATCCTATTTATGTGCCTTAGGGCCTTGTTACACATTATGCTGCGAGCTGCACAAATGTTGATTGGTGTTAGTCCTAGCTTGGAGGTTGGAGCAGTCACATCCTTAGTCTAAAAACCTTCTCTGACTGTCTCCCACCTGCACATCGGTGAGTTGTCACTAGAGGGCTGGTGAGCCAGGACAGGTTTCTATCTCCACTCTATGGTCAGGTGTGTGAGAGATCCTGGGATGCTGGAGGACTTCTGTTTGGGCGGCACATCTGTGGGGAGTAACCACACCTCAATGGAAGAGGCGCTGGGTAGTATGGATCAGAAATAAATCTGCCTTGGAATGGCATAACTTTGAGCCACATAACAAGTACTTAACACCACTTAAAGGTGTTAATGTGTGGAAAATCAGGGGTGAAGAGCTCCAGGAGCTGCCCCAAATTACCATGTGACAAAGCCCTTAGTACTCAGCCTTTGATCTGATACACAGTCCTGGTGTAATCACTCCTATCCTTTCCTGGTGCTGCCATGATTGTGTCCCAGCTCTGGCATTCAGTTATATCAGCATTCAGCTCTGGTGCTTCAGTGCTTTCTTCACACCTCATTATCTGCTTGAACCAGCAGCCCTCTCCTATGCGAACTGGAGAGAGTTGGCAGCAGGTTCTCACTTTTCCGCCCTCCTCCCCCCACTTCCCTACCATCAAGCAGTCTGCCCTAGCTTGGATCTTCAGATTTAATGGCTCTTCTCTTCCTGGAGCATACTGGGAAATGGTGGAGTACTCTGCTTCTACAGTACCCTGGAAAAAGGAGGAACGAGGAACCAGGAGTCTTGAATTCAGATCCTCCCCCACCACAATACACTTCTCCAGACAGATCCCCTTTGAATAGTCAGTTAAAATGGCACATGCTCAGCATTTCTGTTCGGAGCATATCAATGTGACATTGCCAGCCTCTGGTTTGGATGTCTTTCATTACAGAGGCAGCTGGGTCAAAAGAACAAAGCTGGAGGCATGAAACTGAGTATGAGGGCTGCTTGCTCAATAAGTATCCAGATCCTGCTCGGTCTGAATCATTATCTCCTGGCCATAAATCCCAGCAGATGTTTCTGTCTCACACCCTGAAACCCCTTGGTGTTTACTTGCTGTTACCTTGGCACTCAGTAATGCAACTAATTGATTTCCTTTGTCTCACTTGCTCACAGCAGGTCTGTGTAGCTGGACTATGATGCACTGAGTCATTTCCACTTGGCCTAAAGGGGAACATAAATATTTTTGCCCCTGTACGTCTCAATTAAAACTTGGAATTTGCCTTTAGATAGCTTCATTCTCCTGGTGAGAGGGGAGGTGCCCTCTAACCCATTCTGGCAGTGATTTACATTGACCACTGGGATGATGGCTGGTTTCAGGGTCTCGAGAATAACAGAAAGGGGTTGTTTGACATGGAGGCCACACCTGAATATGTCAGAGACTTTCCTTCCTTTCTTCCCCTCCTGGGGCCTCTTGGCATCTGCAGAGCTGGATCAGCCAGTGTGCAGGGCCTGCAAATTGATGGTGAGGTGAATACCCCCTTTGACACCAAGAACTAGACCGAAACTATGTCAACGGAGAGAGAGCTGGGGTGGGTTTTCCTGTTTATCCTGTTCGAGGCTTTGAACTGTGTCCTGAAGGGTCAGTGTGTGGAGGAGACACCTTGGGCTGAATAGAAAGACAGCCTGAAATCCAAGAGCCTGGGAAAGAAGAAACCTATTGCCTGGAAGAAGTATCGGTTGTGATGCACCTTAGAAACCATCTGTCTCAAGAGGATTAGTTAGGAGGGAAGAATTTTTGGAGAAATACTAGGCAGTGTTTCCAGGCTGAGAGTGATTTGGAATGAGAGGTTGCAACTCAGGGGAGATGTTCTGGTGCCCAGTCTCTGAAGGGTTGATTGCTCCATGCAGCATGCAAGTGTTAGGTCGTATGTGCTTTAACTCAGCCTCCCCTGCTGAGTCACTGTCATCTTCAGCAGAAGTACTCACCACATTAATGATGAGACTGCTACAAAGGTTTGCTAGTGTGGTGGCTATTACTGGCAAAAAGCAACCTTATACCAGTACAGGGGATTCCCCTTCCTTTATAGGAATATGGAATACTTGTATAGTTGCATTGTGAACTACCAGGCTACACTGCCTTAACTATACTGGTCCAGCTAAAGTGGAGTGACTTTTCTGTTTAGACAATGGCAATGTCTATACTATTTTACCCATACAGGACTAGTATTCTGTACTAGCTCCTATGGAGAAGTTCAGTTTTGCCAGTATAGCTGTATATATGCTGTGGCTTCTGCTAGCACTGGTATGTTGGTCACAGACTGCACCCAAGGCCAACAAAGCTATGCCAGCTGAAGCCAGCAGCGTAGACCTACCCAGGCCTTACATATACCATTACAAGTCCTTGCAAAAGTCTTCCTGGTACAGATACTTTACTGTTGGTTCTTTTGTGTAGTTCCTTGCTGCCACCTACTGCCTAACTTGCTTCATGCAACAAGAAATGGATTTATGAGCATCTGGATTTGTAACTGAGAGAGTTACTGGCACAGTGGAAACTCAGGTCAGATTCAAAAGAATAGATTTGACTCCTGAATGCCTTGAATGTGCATTTTTTTTCAGGGGAAAAGAAACCTCCAATTGTAAATACAGTAGGAAAGGGGAACATGCTGCAGAATCACTTGTTTTGAGCATTTTCAGGAAGAAGCTTGATAAGCATCCACCTGGACTAGTTTAGGAACAGTCAGGGTCAGACACAGGTATGGGCAAGCCAGGTGGCTGCCCAGGGCCCAGATAGAAAGGGGGCCTGAAAATGGTATTTTTTTTCCCATTGTCTGATCATTATTATTTTTATTATTATCTCTGGCGAAGGGGGCCCCGATAGTAAAAGTTTGCCTGGGGCTGCCAGGAGTCTAGGTACAGTACTGGGAACAGTGAATCCTGTATCTGTGCAGGGGGTTAGGCAGAATGACCCTTTAGTCCTGTTTAACCCTGTGTATTTTTGCAACTTGTGTCTCTTCTCCTTCTAATGACATCTAGTGGTGAACTGATGCATTGCTCTGAATGGCAAAAAAGACTGGTGGTATTTGGAAATATTTCAAATTGTTTGTTTTGTTCTTTCCCTTCCACCCTTTTAGTTGTATAAATAGCTTTATGCAATATTATTGAGGCTGGAATCATCTCCTTTCTAACTACTTTGCTCTGTCAAAAGGATCTGGGGTTGGGTTTGCAGGGCAGTGGTAAGTGCATGATTCAGCATACTGGTTTGAGCTATGAATTTTCATCAAAATCTTCTTTGTTTTGGGGGGGGGTGTTGCTTGTGAGGCTTTAGCTGCAATTTGTTACTCTGGGGTAGATCCCTGATGCTGGCCTAAATGTTGGTTTGTCCTTGTCCACTTGCCTATGAGCACTGTTGGTATAATGACCTCTTTCCTACACTTGCTCATCAGTGAGGTTTGAATCTGGGATCTTCCGTACTAAAAGCATAAACAGTATGTCTTGATTTAAAAGACTAACATCACTGGCTGGCAGTCATAGCAGACTTTTATCTTGTGTGTGATGCTGCCACTTGAAGGGGACAAGAGCACACAGCTTCCTCCTTCAGGGTACACAGGCGGGGTCTTATTTGGATTTTCACATTTGTGGAAGAAAGCAGGCTGTGCAGCATCTCTTTACAAATCTGAAATTCCATTAACTTTGCAACCAGAGATGAATAACCCTAGACCGGGAGACACCTTGCTGGCGGTATCAGTCCTTTACATTTTCAACACATAGCAGTTGATCTGCTGGCAATGCTGGTTTACAAAAGTAGTGTGTCACAATGACTAAAGCTGGGGATTAGAAATCAGAAGATGCAGGTTACACCCCTGATGACATGTGCATCTTTTGGTAAACCATTTCCATTTTCCCTTTTTCTCAGTTTCCCTGTGTAGCCAGGTGCCTCAGCTTGTAAAACAAATGAGAAAGAAACAGAGATATGGGAGTGGTTATCAAACATGGGGCTGAGTGTTTCAGTTTAGTTGTTTCATACTCATGCTTCAAGGACCTAAACCTCCTCTGGGACTGTTCAAGTACAGATATGATGGCTGTTGGCTATCAGGTGTGGACATCCAAGGCACCTACGTGCGAGACCATGCTGATGCATAATGGGAGAAAGACATGCTACAGTGACATCTTCCTCCTGGCTGTGACATACCACATATAGGAGATACAGGGCTTCCACCTCCAAATGTTACAGGCTGTAATGTATAATGCTCAATGTGTCACTATACTGACATCTAGTGGTATAAAAGAAGATCAATTAATGATTCTTTTTGCCGATTTCTCCAGAAAATATTTTGCTTAGGCACTTGATCTAAAACGTAGGGAAAATTCATAGCGATGAAGATGGAAATACAACTCCCATTTCGGTGCTGTTAAAGGACAGTTGCGTGTGAGTGTTGTGCTGTGTCTACTGGGTTAGTTTACAGCATTGATGGATCAAGACTGGTTTAAATGAATTAGAGACAGAATTCTAATCCTGCTTTGCCATTAATGTGTATGATCTTGGCAAAATCATGTGAGCTAATTTACCCATCAGTAAAAGGGAGATTACTGTACTGCTCTGGGTGCTGCAAGGGTTAATTAATTCAGGTCTGTAGAATACTTCTGACAGAAAATACTCTGTGTGTAGGATGACCCTATGTCCCAGTTCAGCTGGGATAGTCCTGGATTTTGGAGACCAGTTCTTGCTGGCTGGTGAGAATTAAACTTAGTGGCCTAGAAATGTAGGGGGTCAGGGCACAACCTGCCAGGGAGGTGGAGTGGAGTGGTGCAGAGTGACATGGTACAGCAGGCAGGAAAGTAAGCAGCTACTGCTGCTACCCACCTGCCTGGTGTACCATACTACCCTACCTCCACCTGTGCCTGCAGCAGCCCCTCTGACTTGGGCAGTGTTTCAGATTTCCCATTCTCCCATACGGTCACCTAATCCATGTGTAAAGTACTGCTATATATTGGCCATGGATCTGTTGGCTTGTTGAGAGCCTGACTTTCCAAAGGAAATAACACAGCATTGATAGTAGGAAGAGAGAGGATGGGTATGGAGTCTGCCACATGGCTGACACTACCTTTCACAGTGCACATGGTCTTCAGGGGGGACCATCCTATCTCTCTTTATTATTTCCCTTTTGAAACTGAAATAAAGCCCCAAGTGACAGCCAACTCAAAATGAGGTTTTCCACTAGAAAACTGTACTAAAAAGGCATGTTGGAGAGAATGGGTTCTGGTTTATCTTCCATCTACCCACATGGGTGTGTGGGCTGGAGCCAGAGGTGGAGCTGACAGGATGTGGCTTCTTTTTTATTTGCAAACAAAGAGTGTCACAGTCTGAAACAAAGCAGTGAGCAGGATTGTATATAACAGTTCCCTTTTGGGTTTTACAATTCTCTCTCTTCTCTCTTCCCTTCCTGGGCCTTTAAGCTGCTTCATAGTCCAGTGAAACTGAATGATTAAGGGCCACGGAATAGTTCAAGAACCTCATGCTGCACATCCTAGCAGCACTCTTACCCTTATCCAACTCCCGCTGAAGTCCATGGCAAAACTCCACCAAACTCCTCCATATAGTTAAAGCCAATAACTTATTTAAGGCTGTTGGATATGCCAGAAAGAGGGAGAAGTGATTTATATGAGTGAGCACATATGGTAGGAGCATTTAAGAAAACATCATTTCACAGAGAGGTGAGAAGTAGAAGGATCTCCAGAGGGATGGTGGAGTCAGGTACAAATGAGCTAAAAATAGATGACCACCTGGCACAGAGGTGTCGGAGGGCAAGTCTGCACCTGGAGCAGCTGAGATGCCCAGGACAGTGCCAATTCCTGCCGTGCCAGTTGTGGTGGCATGGTCAGCTGCTTTTGCACCCCCTCACAGATGTGGTGCTCAGGGTAGCTGCCCTAGTCGCGCTCTCTCAGTAGTTATGGTACTGATCTAGCATAGATTAAACAAATAGAGTATTCATCCATTTTGGCTTGCTGAACATCAGACCAGTAGGAGGAAAATTTTCACTGATCACACCTTTTGTATTTGTCTGTTTCAGGGTAATGTTTTCCTCTGTCTCAGAACAAGACATTTTAATATATACAGGCTGCAGAACAGAGGTGGATCCAGGGGGAGGGAGTGGGTGCAGTGGTGCAGCTGCAGCCCCCTTTGATTTCTGCTCCAACCCCAACTTTAAAACCAACTTAGGCAGTGCTGAGAGAGGCACTTAAGTCTATGGCTCATTATCATCTCTCTGATTCCTGCTAATCTCTCTCCACTCCACAGATGTTAATGACCCTCTATTCTTTTTAATAGTCTTGATGTTTCACTATTCCAACTATCCTTTTTCTGCAATTTAGTTGTCCGTTAGCCATTCCTGGGAATGTCTCTCTTTTATTTCACAGCCCTGCAGACTGTTTTTTGCTCTAGCTAAAAACCTTAACTCACTTGTGGTAATATTAACTCAGATGTAGAAATGACTGCCAGTGAAGCATTTGAGATGCTGTCAAGTTGCTTAAGAAGGCTAGATTTTGTTTTGCGAATTGGAATAAGAGACACACATCTGACTATAATGACTACAGGAGTAATGATGCTATATCTTTTGACTATTTTGACTATTTTCGTCTAGTTTTGTTGTGCGTTTTACAACTGATTACATTATCTAGCATAAGGGTCAGCAATGTCTTTGGGCCAAGTGCCAAAAAACACCCGCAACCTCAACTTGTAAGATGCTGACATGCAATGGACAGATAGTGGGGGAACCATAAGGGGTCCAATCCTTGTTGTGGCAGTGCAGCCCCGGCTCCTTCCCTACCAACCACCCTGAGGCACATGCCGAGCAAAATGCCTTCATGTGCCACACTCTGGTATGCGTGCTGGGGGTTGCTGGCCCCTGCTTTAGCAAATTAGTTCACCTTCCAAGACTTAGATTTGTTTTTGCTTTGCTATTAAGCTGAATAATATATTACTAGCACCCTAGCATATTAGTAAAGCTTCTAGTTTCTCTTTACCTGGGGAAAATATGTTTTGTTATATGGGATGATGTGCCATACTTTTTGCCTTCCCCTCTTCAATATCATAGATCCATCCATGGTGGAAAGAAAAAGGTTTCCACTTAAATGTTTCAGGTATAAGAGTTGTGTAGCCTGCATCAGGGCATAAAACATTCCTCTTCATGACCAACACCAGCTTTGCACAGAAGCTGTGCATGTATCTTTTGGTGGTATGATGCCACCTCTGGTTGGATTACCAGATGGTAATGGGACCTTGGACTGAAAACATGAATTTCCACTATTCAAACTAAAGAACCAGTTCCTTTGTCTCAAAGATGGTAGAAAAGTCAAATTTAACAGAAGGTCCAGCTTGTGGTGGGATAAGGGGTAAAGGAATGCATGGACTGTGTGTTTTCTAGCTCTGACTGATTCTTTCTTACCTTCTGTATGCAGATATTACCTAACAGTGATTCCCAGGCCAACTGAGTCAGAGCAAATAGTAGAGATGAGAACAACTAAGTGCTTTTTATGGGGATTCAGGGACAAGGCAAAGGAAAAAGACCCCACTGACTCTTTCAGAGTGATCTACATCTTGTGCTTGATCCAGAAACAAGTTATCATAGTTATCATGTCCTCTCTTAATGGTACTTGTTATCTGTGGAGCACAGTCCAGTGTAAATCCACTGAAACCAAAGGAACTGTGCCAAGGCACACCAGGAGAGGAAGTGGCTCTATGCAAGTACAACAGGTGAGGAGGAGCATAATGAATTGAGATCAGACCTGAGTGCGTACAACTCTCTTCCTCTCCATTGTGTTTATCTTATCCAGTGTACTCAGATCCTGTGTGAAGGTCACACTGGGTACGTCTACATGAGATGCTAACCACACAGTAGCCAAATAATACTGTGCGGTAGCATGTCACAGCACAAACAGTGCTATTATGCTACTGCACAGTATTATTAGGCTAATGTGCAGTAGCATGACTAAAAAGGTGTTTGCCAGCACTACTGTGCAATAACTGCAGTTACTGCACATTTATTTAGTACTTGATTATACAAATACTAAATTAAATGCACAGTAACCGCTGTGCATCAGTGAATATGTAGACACACCCAGTGTAAAGGAAACCGTGGTGGCTCCCCATGGGATCACAGAGCGGAGGCACCAGAGCAGTGGCTTCCAACCTTAGGTTGCGACCCAAATCAGGATCGCGGGGCGTCGGTCCCTCACTCTGCCCCTCCCACCTGCAGGGATCTCCCAGTGCATGGTCCACATGGCTCTCATCACCACTGCCCACTGCGATCCTGGCCCAGCCCAGGCTCTGCTGGTGCCGCTGGGCATGAGTGAGTCAGTGGTAGGGGTCACAACCCGGATTTAGGGTCACAGCAAAAAAAGTTTGGGAGCCACTGCACTAGAGAATCCCACTGCTGAGAAATGAGATTGGCTTGTCAGAACCACCTGCTGGTCCTTAGGACCTCCTTTTCCTAATTAAACAGTGAAATGTCTGGGAGGTGCTAGCACAGCTGCTCTCAAAAAGACATTCCTTCCTGCCTGCTCCTTAGCCAAATAGGTTTGCTGGCTGCCTATGGACAAGAGGGAGTGGGGACTTACTGCAGTTCCCTGGGAATGTGGAGACAGATTTGGAGACAGAAATTCTGGCTGCCCCTCTTTCCACCTCCCAGTGCTGCACTGAATGCAAAAGTTGAAAAACCAGTGGAGTAGACTAGTTACAGGAGATTTAGGGAGACATGATAAGCACTGTTCCTTTCAAGCAAAGGTTTCTGGAGGTGTCAGATGACTCATTTACCCACCTCATCTACCCACCTGAACTCTTGCCAGCATCATATTTTCCCCTTGGTTGTTGCATTTTCTCTTATTTGTGTTTCTCATACACTGTATTAATAAGCCCCAAACCTAGAGGTTTCTGAATCCTGTACAATAAATAATCTGAAACTTATGTCATTTGGAAACTGTGATGCCTTTTGTTTTCAGCATACTACAGCCTTCCAATTACTGAACCCTCTCCTTGTGTGTAGAGTACAGCAACCATCTTATTGTCAGAACAGTCTGTTTCAGAGGAGATGGACACACACACACATGCATGCACGGTGCTTTGCTTTTATACTTTTGTTTTCATGTAGAACAGAAATCAGGGATGAGGGATACATGCCTTTCATCTCCTTAGGGACACTCAGGAAAGTTGATTCACCTTAACTAACAGTGTCAATTTAAAAGGATTAGTTAAACCACATTATATTCAGAATTTAACTAGTCTTAATTCAGGTTATTTTACTATAATACATTTTTTTCTTCTAAGGTGGCTAATCAACTGCTGAATGCTTCCATCCCAACAGGGGATAGCACCATACACTTGACCCAAAACTGTGCACCCTAACTTTTCAACATCCCCTCAAGGTCCTTTATTTTTAACTATAAAGGAGTTCAGCTATCAGTGGATATTCCTTATTTGAATGAACTTAGACAGGATTTGGCCCTAATTTACAAACTCAGTGCTATGGCACTGTTCTCAGCCCTAGAGGTGCTGTTAGCTATTGTCCCAGCCAGATATCAGATCAGGTAACTGCAGTCTGCCTCCTTAAAATTCCCAAACATGTTTCTATGGATTCAGTACTTTTCATTACTCCTGGCCTAGCCTGCAGCTTAATGCTTTGTTAAACAGTTGTTGTGCTTAACTTCAGTGGTGGCTGCATCTTGATGGTGGGCACATGATCCCTGCATATAATTTGAATGAAAGGTTAGGAAATTTAATCTGCATTCTGGGATTTTAAAAAATCCCATGAAAAGGGGTGTATTATTTTTAGCGCTTGTTCTTATAGGCTAGGGATCCAAGTTACACATAAACCAGTTTAAGTGAACAGAAATTGGTTTAAATCTGTAACAGAATAGAAGTTCAGTGCACATAAACCTGTTTCAAAATGGCTGAAAGTGGTTTAAGATAAACCTGGTTGAATGTAGTATCAGACTAAACTGATTTAGGTCAAACTGGTTTATGAAACTTCTGTCCCAGACTGCTATCTGATTCAAGTTAAATCAGAGTCCCCCCAGCATCCCAGCATTTTGTAGCCTTGGGCTGGGCTGTGCTGTCTGCTCCAGAGAGCAGGGCTGGCCCCGCCCCTCTGCTCCCTAGCCAGAATAGTGAGGACTGGCTCACTGGCCTCACTGGTTGGCTCACTGGCTCCCTCAGGCAAACCGCTGCTGGAGTCTGGGGCCCGGGGCGGGGGGGTTAAACTTTCCTTTCCCCAAGTACAGAGCTGCCTTGCCCTGCTTGCTTAGTGCTGGCTGCAACTGTGGACTGCAAATCCCAGAGGCACCTGGAAGCAGGAAGAAGTGAAGAGCAACCCTGCAGAGTCCTACTTCTGTGAGTCTGGACTGCAAATCCCAGAGACTTTGGCATGCTCTAGCACCCCCTGGCTTCTGGCTCGAGCCCCTGCAAGCAAGGCCCTGGCTTCTGGCTCGAGCCACTGCAGGCATGGGGCTGCATTTCCTGAATCAAAAGTGAATGTCTGTTCATTTGCTTATTGCTTCAATCTTTGCAGCTTAGACTAATGTGCAAAGACTGAATCAACTCAGCCTCGGGCTTTTTGACCGTCTCTACTTAGCCATAGTCACATTACTTTGCCTTAGCATTTCTTTTAAAAAGTGCTGTGAAAACCTTGCCAAAAGCCATTTACAACTGCAATGCTTGCCCTTTGAGGGCATTTTTCTCTCATCTTAGTTTGATATTTTTCTTACAATTGCTAAGGATTGGAAAAACCTTGTCTTGTTTTGCCTCAGGAAGAAAAGACATGATATAAATGCTCCTGAAGTCACCATTGGTATCTCTCATGCCAGCCCTGCAGCCCAGAAATTGGCACAAGAAGTAAGGCAGTGGGGAGTTCCATTTTTATATAGAAAGTCATAGGGGTTAGGGTCACCAACCAACAGGAAAAAGGGAGGTGTCACAGGGTGGGGTCCTTAGAGATGGCTATGATGTTTTTAGGGCCCTGTAACTGTGCCAGCTTTGCTCTGCGGGCACCCTCTAGTCTTTCCTGCCATGTCTTGTTGGTTGAAATAATAAGTTGGGAGGCTTCCCACAAGTTTGTGTGGTCAT
>NW_005842601.1:825673-852920 GCF_000455745.1 Alligator sinensis | reverse complement strand
TAGATCCTGCTGCCTTTGGATCCCTTGCTGGGACTTACTCAAAGCCCATGCCTCTTGAGACACCCCAAGCCTTATGGGCTAGATGCATGGGTCCAAATCTGCCCCTTTACCATGCCACATGCCTTGCAGATGGTATTTAGATGTTATCTTTTGTGATGAGGCCTCAGTTTAGTTCAGCCTCTTGTTGTCACTGGACACTTAGCCTCAGTAACTGCGCCCTCTTGCTGGGGTCTCCTCACCCCCTTTCTGCGCACCCTCACTGGCTCTGGGCTCTCCACACTGTAGTGTGCCCCCAGTGAGGCCTTCTCCTCCCCAGTAGCCTCAGCCTGGTCCACCGGAGTACAAACAACAATGTAAATACAAGCCCCTGGGCTAAAACATAACAGCAACCATAACATTGGAGGTCACACTTTAAAAAGGCGAGCTTCTCCCTCAATCACGTGTGCTTCCTAGTTCCAGATACTTTAGGAGCTCCTGAAGCTCATTAGTCTCACCAGCAGCAGAACAGGCACCCAGGTATCTCCATGGAGCTTTTCTGCATGAACTCCACTCCCCTCGGCAGCTGCCAGGGCCCTAACTGCCCTCAGTCCCAGCCCTGGGGCTTATACGTGCCCAGGGCCCTGCCTTCTTCTGGTCAGCTGGCTATGCTCCGGTGCCCGCTAATTCCCTCATTAGCTTACTGCCATGGCAACCTGCACCTGTGGGGGTTCTGCTTGGCACCTAGCGCCCTGTCTCTAGGCAGTTTCTGCTCTTAAAGGAGCAGACGCATCTTAGTGCCCTGCAAGACGAGGGAACAGGTAAAAGATTAATAGGCATCAACACTGTGGTAACATACAAGCAGCACCTTAAATTCTCCCTCACACCTCCGGACATGAATGACGCGTGCCCCCAGTGGCTGGGGGGGCGGGGTACAGCAGCGGTGGGAGCACAGTGGTGGCGGGCGGAGTGTGGCAGCGGTAAGCAGGAGCTCCCGCACATGCTGCCAGCAGTCAGTGGCAGGTGAGAGGGGGGATGGCGAGCGCTGACCAGGGGTTGGTGACCACCCACAGACGCCGTTGGCAGCATTGGCAGCTGCCAGCAGGGATCACTGACCACCCGCAGACGCCACTGGTGGTGTCAGCAGTGGGGAGGGGTGGTGGTGGCAAGCAGTGACTCCCCACAGGCGCCTTTTGTCGGCATTGCCTTTTTGTAGGGGGTGCACTGCCACACTCAGGGGGTGCATGTGCACCCGCGTGCACCCTCTACATGTTGCCCCTGCCTCCAGAGGTGTCCCCAACCCAGCCTTTAGTTTGGAGAGTGCTCAAACAGAAGCCTGCACTTGCTTCCAGCTCTGAGCCCAGCTTCTTCAGACTGCAGCCCTGACCAACCCAGCCAGTAAGATCTCAAGTCCTGCCATGCACCCCTGGGGCCCAGTGACCATGTGTTGCCCTCTCCCTGGCTCCATCTTTCTCTTCTGGCCTCTTCCTGCTTCCTCCTCCTTTGTCTCCCCCCCCAGGCCTGGGGGCTTCTGAGAGTTGTAGTCCACATTACAGTCAGCACAGCTCTGAAAATGACTCCCCTGCTGTTACACACATCACATGCACATTACACTGTCACTCTCTTGTTCTGCCATAACCAAAAGGGATGGCACCTGGTGGGAAATTCCCTTTTACCAAATCTGTGAGGTTGTGGAAGAACCAGTTTCACTTTTGCAGCTCTGCCATTCTAAAAAGAGTTAGGGTGCGTCTCTACTGTGGCACTGGCAAGTCCCAACAAAGGAGGGATGAAACACCTAAGTCCGCAGACATGCTGCAAACCCAGAATTAATCCAGTGACACTACTTTGGGTGCATCCCCACTGCCTACAGGCTTGCAAGAGATAGAGGGACCAAACATGGTGCAGGAGGATGAGTCTGTAGCAGCTTCACACATATATTCCCATTTGAGACCATGCCTCTAGCTAGGATGTGGGCAGAACCTGTCTGGGAGGGCTGTGCGAGGCTTTGGACTATGCTTCAGATCCAGAGAAGATTCAGACACTTTGGACACCGAATCAGCATGTCTGGATCAATGCACTGGCTTCTTTAGGCTTTCCGAAGTGGTTTGGAGCTTCGGAACTGCTTCGGAAAAGCTTCGGTGCTGCTTCAGCGATCCAGCCATAGAGTATAATGGGGAATCAATTAAATATCTATAACTTTGTTGTTTTTTGTCTGATTTGGATGAAACTTGCCAGGTGGTAGCTTCTCCTGAGAGCATGAAGCCTGCCAAGTTTCAAGAAGGTCGGTGCAGGGGCATGGGAGGAAATACACCTCAAATTCTTGAAAGCAAAACTCATGTCACGTGTAGGTGTTACACCACAGGGGGGTGAAAGCTGCAGGGGTGGTGGCCCCTGCTGAGGCCACAAAGCCTGCCAAATTTCAAGGAGATAAGTGCAGGGGCTTGGGGGGGAACTGCACCTCAAGCTGCAGACAGGCAAAACTTGTGACATAGGTGACACAATGAGGTGAGGCTTTACTACTCATCAATTTGTCTGTGGAACCTGCCCTGCCCTGGCCTTTCCCTTCAGGTTTTATTTTGTCCTTGATCTATCATGGTTCTGTCTGAATAAAATCTGTACCAAAATCACACTGCCAGTATGCCCTTATCCCCATACTTTACCTGTGGCAAATTAGGGTGTATTTGATGTTCTTGGGCATTGTTCCTGGTCAGTGTGAGAGGGCTGTTCAAACAATTTTAAGAATAGGTGAGGCATTAGACAAACATGTGTATAGGATGATTTAGATGGGGATGATCTTGATTGATGATTTTATCTAAAGGCCAAACAAAAGAACTCTAGTCTTTGACTCACATTCATAATAATATTTTCCAGGCTACAAGTAGGGTTAGTTTCCATCAAAACTTGATCATAGGATTATAGGAAAGTAGGGCTGGACAGGTCATCTAGACAAGGTCATATAGTCAAGTTTCCTGCTTAAGGCAGGATCATCCCTGACTCAATCATCCCTGCAATGTGTCTGAAAACTTCCAAGGATGGAGATTTTACAGTTTCTCTAGGAGCTTGGTCCAATGCTTCACCACCCCTACAGTCAGGGTAGATGGAAAAGTGTATATATAACAAAGCAATTTTTTTTTGCAGGAAGTTCCTGCTTTCCTCAGAATCTTCCTTTTCTATAGAAATTCTGAAAACAAAATATTTTAAATGAGCAGCTTTCATCCCAAATCCCAATAAAATGTTAGCTTCTTCCACAGGGGGGAAAAGTTGCCGACTGGATCTAGCCACAAGAATAAGCGTCAGTGGGAGGAGGGAGGTTTGGGACAGCATGGTGAGGATGAACAAGAACGTCACTTTTAAGAGAAGTTCTTTTCTACAGCTCACACCGTTAAGTCACTCTCAGAAAAACTAACTGCTTGCTTCACGGCTGGAAGTGCACTCTCACTTTCTAAAAGAGGACGGAGAGGGTTAACGTGTAGAGGCAGTTCCAGGAGCTCAGGTGAGGTGTGGCTCTTTTTCATTACTGGGCCCTGCAGTTACAGCGCAAACACCTTGGAGTGCAGCAGCCGCTGTGTGCTTTCTAGAGGAGATTTGCTATGGCTGACTCTGACATACACCTAGGATCAGTACTAGGCAGCTCCGTCTCAATGGCAAAGGGGCAACAGGCCTATAAGGGCAGTAACTTCTCAGGTCAGAAAATGGAGGGTGAAGAACCGAATGGTTTAGAAAACCAAGAAAGTGCTAATCCAGCATCGGAGCTGCAGGGCAGTCTGACTGTAAATGGCTCTGAGAAGGAAACCAGTCCGTCCAGCTTTCTGGAGCAGGGGAACGGAGTATGTGGACATGAAGACATTCTGTGTGATTTCTGCTTGGCTGAGAAGGTCCCGGCAGTGAAGTCTTGCCTGACCTGCATGGTGAATTACTGTGAGGACCATCTCCGGCCCCACCTGGAGAACAGCAAGCTGCAGAGCCACAAGCTGATGGACCCCTCGAAGGAAATAGACTTGCAGACCTGTGAGGCTCACAAGGGTCGCTTGGGCTGGTTCTGTCAGATGGATCTGGTCTGTGTCTGTGAGGAATGCCTTGCCGGAGAGCACAGCGGACACAGTGCAGTCACCTGTGAGGCAGCCCGGAAGGAGAAAGAGGTACGTCACCGCCTGTAGTTACTGTGTTAAACCAGGATACAGACTGCTATGTGGAGGGCAGAATGATGGGGTAGGGCTGTAGGCCTGATTGCCTCCTCCCCATGGCCATTGTACACTGATCGAGCTCCATTGGGTTTATTTCATTTGTCACTGGAATAAGAGAGAGGAAATCTGGGCCTGATCTGATCCCCCACAGTGAAAGAAAGGGCTGTTGGGTTCAATCTGGCAGATGATCTGTTCTCTTTCTTCATGGACCAGGTCCTCCTCTTGCATGGTACAAAGCAGGAGCGACTCCAGTGATGTTGACCCGCCTGATGCTCCCCTTCCTTAAATCATGTGTCCTCTTTCACACCACTTCAAAATGGTTGTGAACTGTTACCATTTTGGCTGTAAGTGGGTCCCAAGGGAACAAACCTAGGTGAAGGGATGAGAATCAGGGCTACTGAATTAGAAAGGGTGAGACCTGGCCAAGGGTTGCTTTCGAATACCAGATTAGCCAAAAAACTATTCATACATTTGGCAAATTGTATCAGCCAAAAAAACCCAAAATCCACCCAGAAAGGTTTAAATGTTTGTTTCTTCGTTTTCAAAATGAAATACCTTGACTTGTTTTAAAAATCATGCTTTTTTCCTAAAATTGATTTACATTTTTAAATGGTGAGAAAAGGGATAATTGATCCCACACTAAAAGAAAATAATTTGGGACAATACATTTCCAACGTGCACAAATACGTTATTCTGATTGTGTGTGCACATGCATGCATTTGGCTTCCAGACTGACATTTGTCATTATTTGCACAGCTCTTATTTGGGAATGGGTAAAGGCTTCATGGTCTGACCTTGAAAGAGCTTTCTAATGATATACCCATACAAATAGTTACAGGAAAGGCCTATTTGTTATGCCCAGAGAAATGTGGGCCTGGGCCTACAAAAGGAACTATAGGCATCTCAGTCGTGACAGACCAGGATATGAACCCATGTGAAGTTTTGGTATTTGCATTACCCACAGTGTTTCTTTTTCTTTGTACATGGAGTGAAATGCAATTTTCACCTTTTGCCCTATTTACTTTTTCTTTATATTCCTTTAAGGTGTCACTGGGTGTGTCTACATGAGATGCTAGAAGTGCAGTAACTAATTCTATTGCTCACTAGTGTGCCATGGCAAAAGCCATGAGAAACATTTGCTGGAGCTATTGGGCAGTAGTACTGATTATGGTGCATTAAGTTAGTGCCTATTATGACAGGTACTAAACTTAATACATCATAATTACAGTGCTTTAATGCACATAGATTCATAGATTCATAGATGCTAGGGTTGGAAGGGACCTCAACAGATCATTGAGTCCGACCCCCTGCCCTAGGCAGAAAAGAGTGCTGGGGTCAGATGACCGCAGCCAGATACCTGTCCAGCCTTCTCTTAAAGATCCCCAAGGTAGGGGAGAGCACCACCTCCCTTGGAAGCCCATTCCAAATTTTGACCACCCTTACTGTGAAGAAGTTTTTCCTGATATCCAGCCTAAATCTGCTTTCTGTCTGTTTGTGACCATTGTTTCTTGTTACCCCAAGAGGTGCCCTGGTGAATGGAGCATCTCTGATCCCTTGCTGTGTCCCCTAATGAATTTGTAGGTGGCCAGAAGATCACCTCTCAGCCTTCTCTTGCGGAGGCTGAAGAAGTCCAGGTCTCTCAGTCCCTCCTCATGTAGATGTGCTCACTTAGAAGCTGAAAAGGTACAAAACGTTTTCTGCCTTAGAATGAGTCAGTGGTGTGTCAGACTGGTGTAAGCTTTAGAAGGAAAATTCTAGGTGTGCTCTCCAAACTATAATCCCCAAATAACTTTTCTTTGGTATTATAAAATGTGAAAATCTAATAGACCAGTTCACCTTAGTGCTTGAGGTCCAAAGCCTTTAAGGTGTAGATGCTTAGGTCTAAAACAACAGATGCCTAGGACTAAAACTGCAATACTGAAAACCCCTGGCTCAGCTGCTGGCTAACATTAACTGTGCTGAAACTCCATAGGTGCCTCCCTTTTTGCCCCTTTGTACCTTTGGGGCTCTAACAGTGCTTTTGAGGAAGCTCAGAATGCCTTAGTCTTGAAACAGCCAAGCAACTTGGTACTCATCTCACACCCAGGTCTGACTGGGATGCAGAAACTCAAGTGTCCTTCCACCTAAATCTTCTGAGGGCAGCCTGAGGGTTTTCCATGAAACACACACAAACAGTCCTGTTAGCAGGGACTGGGATCTGGAGCCAGATTCTATCCACCTACTTAACAAAGTGGACTTAGGCATCTGAGCACAGCGGAACAGAATCACACTTCAATGCCTAAGGGTGTTGATACAAGTTACAATTCACATGTGGCACCTAAGGAGTGTTAGGCAGTATTAAAGTTAGCATGTGCTGTGGACAGGCACATATTAAGGGTTAATACTCTCATCTATGTGCTCAGCTCTGACTTGCTGGTAGAGTGCTGATGAGTAGGGGTGTGTGAAGCAGGCCCTATTTGTTTTAGATTCGGATTTGGCCTGAATCAGGGACAGTGATATGATTTGTTGATTCGGATCACTGTCCCTGATTTGATTTGGCCGAATCCGAATCTGAAGATTTGATGCTGATTTGGAGAATCAGTGATTCGGACATAGACACAGCTTTAAACGTTTTCTCTATATACCTCAAGGTATCAGCACGGCTCATGATTGCTGTGGTGCTGGGGTGCATGGAGCAGCCCGCAGGAGTACAGGGGGCCCTCCATGTGCTTGGCAGCAAACCTGGAAGTGGGCCGGAAGTACTTCCGGTCCACTTCCAGGTCTGCCGGGAGCATGCCAGGGGCCCCCCCCCACATCTCCCCAACTCAGCGATCAGCAGCAGGGGGACCCTGGGTGCCCCTTCAGGCCCAGGAGGCACCAGTTGGTGAGCTGGGGAGCCCCCCAGCATGCTCCCCAGTGGACCCAGAAGTGGACTGGAAATGCTTCTGGTCCACTTCTGTGTCTGCTGCTGAGCGCGCTGGGGAGCTCCTCCCCCCCCATGCTCCTGTGGGACACTCCATGCGCCCCAGCACCGCAGCACTCATGAGTCCCTGCTACCTAGAGGTATGTAGAAAAAACATTTAAAGCTGTGTCTATGTCCGAATCACCGAATCTTTCCAAATCTCTCCGGATTGATTCGGAGGGTTCCTATTCGATTGAAAGAGATTAAAGGGTCCTCTGATTCATTTCAGATTCAGAGATTTGGCTACCAAATTGGGCCGAATCTCTGCTGAATCGAATCAGGGACTAAAGTTTTGTACAGTCCTACTAAGGAGCAGGGGCATGGGTAGGAGCTGCAGTTGGCCCCATGGATGCCTGGCTCTCCGGCACTCCAGCAACTCCTCCTCCCTCCCCACGCCCAGTGGCTCCCTAGCAGCTCCCCCCTCTCCCTCACATCCCATGCCATTTGCTGGCTGCCGTGCATCCTACTGTGAGGTGCCTTGCCCTCCTCATGCATCGCATGTATGCAGCCTAGTTGCCTAACTGGCTTTCACCCTGGGGAACTGTTGCCTGAATGAGGTGTTGCAAGACTCAGCATTGTGCTGCCCAGATTTTCTTCTGATCTAGCTGCAGGACCTGGCTGCCTTCTCTTAATCCTGCTAATGAATTTATCCATCTCTGTTTTACAGACACACCAGTTCTTTGTCTCCATTACTCCTTCTGGAAGACAGTTACAGACTTGCTGTTCTCATGTTCAGAAACCACCTATTTTCCTGAATTTATACCTATTCTTGTGCCATGTTTTCTTGTAGCTTACATAGTTCCTTTACCTTCCTGGTGCTCCTGCCACCCCAAAACTACATATTTATTTATATTATTCAATTGCACCCCTCTCAGCCTACTTTTGCTGATTTAATAAGTCAAGCTCTTTTGGCTCCATTCATAAGGCAGGTTCTCCATTTTATGATCAGCCTAGCAGCTTTTCTTTGCCCTTGTTCCAATCTGAATTAATCTTTTGTTAATATGGGTGATCAGAATTATATGCAGTATTTGAGATGAAGTTTTACCAGCTCCTTGGAAAATAGCACAAATAATTTCCATTCTCTATTGGAAATACATTGCTTCATGCATCACATTTCACAGGCATATCAAATTGATGGCTCATAGTCAGCGAACACACCCAGATCTTTCCATTATTCCCAATTGACAAGCTTGCAGCTTTTAGTGGACATTCTTTTATTAGACTCTAATGGCTCTTTATACTATTAAAATTAATCTATTTTCTACTACTGCAGTACTCAAGGTCATACAGTCCTTCCTATATGATATTTTGGTTCTCTTCTGTGCTGACAACATCTCCAAACTTTGCATTATCAGCCAATTTCATGAGCCTACTTCTCCTTCAGGCCTTTAAAGATGATATTAGAAGATCGGTCCCAAACCAGCCATCAAGGGACACTACTCAACATCTCCCTCCACTCTGATCTTTTCTCCTTTAGCACACCCCATTGTTATTTATCTTTTCACCATTTCATCATTGACTTGACAGTTCTTATAGTCATTCCATTTGCCTTTTCCTCTCATTGCCCCTTCACCTTTCCCTCCTTGTACCCACCTTTCCTAATCTCTGCTGACTGGAGCTGCTACTGAAACTAAAAAAAGAGTTGCAGTGACTCACAGCTTGGGTAATGGATAGAGAGAGATTTCCCAGTTGTTCTCACCTCATCTATGATGTAATTTCTTCTCCGGTTCTGACTTCCAAGGATAGGGAGAGTTCATGAAAGCAATCCCAGATTCCAAGCCCCTTCTTCCTGCCAGCAACGTTTTCCACCATCATCTTCAAGAAGTTTACAGATACTCTGAATTTAATTTTTGCTTATTTTGCACTCTGGAGAATGCAACAGTATTCCTCCCACTCACTTTACCCAAAACCTTTCAAATATGTATATCTGAAAGTACACTCAATACCTTTCCATCTAGGGATGTTTGGGCTTGTTTCAACACGTATGTGGACAGCTGTGCTGTGCTTTTTCATGCTTTGCATAGTGGGGCCAGAAGAAATGAGGGCACCAGGAAAATACTAGCAGGGGTTGATCCAGGATTTGACAAAGTGGGGTGTGAGAGTAGCTACCTGTGCTGCAGGGGTGGCTGCAGCCCCTGCTCCCAGCCTCCTCTGCCCCTGGTGTGGGCAGACCCATGCCGTGGGAGCCTCTAGGTGGGGTCCTTCCCCTCTGTACTCAAAGGTACATCCCTTTCCCTCCCACCCTGCTTCCCCGCCTGCTGCTGCTGCTTTCTCTGTGGTCCCAGGGGTGGGGAAGCTTCAAAGTTGCTCCTGCATGTGGGCTGGGGTCAGCTGGGAACAGTGACAGCAGCAGAGGCAGCAATGGGCATGGGGTGGGTGCCCCCACCCTGCCTGGTTCCCTGGGAGCAGGTGTAGGGAGGGGGAACCCCCACCCATTGTTGCCAATGCTGTTGCTATTCTAGCTCAGCCCCCAGAAGCAAGCTGAAGTGGGCAGGAGCAACTTTGAGAGGACTGTGGAGAAAGCAGCAACAGCAGGTGGGGGAAGGAGGAAAAGGAAGGGAAGGGATGTGCCGTTGAGCATGGAAAGGAACAGGAAGGGGGAACCTTTATGTGCTTTGGGGGCTTTAAAAACCAGCTCTCAGAGGCTTCCACCATGCAGTCAGGAGCTATGCCATTGCATCACCTCTGGATCCATCCCTGAAAACCATATACCCAAGGCAAGAGACAATATTAGGGCGGCTGGTGAATAATCACTACTGTTCATTTTAATGGGATGATAGATTCTGAGTCACCTTGCATGCTATTTGTTGAACAGACAGCACTAATGCAGACACATGGCACTTGATTTCCAGAATCACTCAGCCTCCACCTCAGTGATTCTCATCCAGGTTCCTGTGGCACTCTGACTAGGGACAGACATTACACATTAACCTGTTTAAGTAATCAGAAACTGGTTTAAACTGGTAACAGAACAGACAGTCAGTGCACATAAACTAGTTTCAAAATGGCCAAAACTGGTTTGAGATAAACCTGATTGAATGAATCAGATTTAATTGATTGAGCTCAAACCAGGTTATGCAATGTCTGTCCCAGACCCCTTCCTGGTTTCATTTAAACCAAAGTCCCCCAGCATCCTGGCATGCTCTCTGGGCTGTGCTCTCTGCTCCAGTGGAGCAGGGCTGGCCCCGTCCCTGTGCTCTGCAGCCAGAGCAGAGACAGGCAGGGGCGAGGGCCACATGCTGGCCCAGGAGGGAGCAGGGAAGAAGTTTATTCCCCCCCTCCCCTGTCCCACCAGCATGGACCTGCACTTCCCCATGCTGGGTGTTCCAGTGGCGGGGGCATGGCCAGCCCTGGCAATATGCTTGCCCCGGATTACTGCTGCCTCTACTCCCCAACATCACGATGGGGAGGGGGTGCGCCCATCAAGAGCCCTTCCCCCTTGCTGCTGTAATGACAGGGTGGGGGCGCAGCCAGATGCCAGTGGGCAGGGCCGCTTAGGCAGGGGGCAGGGAGAGAGGTTATTCTCCTCCCTCCGGTGTTTGGCAGAGTGGGCAGCAGGGGGCTTATTCTGCCTCATGCCTTAAGCAGGGAGCAAGTGGCGGTGGTCAGGGCAAGCAGACCCAGCTGTGGTCCCCTGGGGACAGAGGGAGTAGTGGGGGAATAAACCCCTCTCCCTGCCCCCCAGTGGCAATGCGCAGGGGGTGCACTTGTGTGTTTGTGCACCCCCTGAGAGTGCTGGTGTACCCCCTGACAGCCCGTGCTCCCCGCTTAGGCAACGGGCAGAGGGGGCAGATGGGAGTGCTGGTGCTGCCCTGCGAGTGCCGGCTGGGGAGTGGGAATGCTGGATGAAGCGCCACAGCCACTTCCAGGAGCGATTGGCATGATCAGCTGCGATCGGCTGTGGGGGGACTCCCCCCCCAGTCACTGACTGGTCGCTGGGGGGTATGTGCCCCCCCTGACTAAGGTGGCATGGCACCACTTGCCCCCTCTGCCTCAGGGGCTATGCCGCCTGGTGTCTGGCCATGCCCAGCCCTGCTGCTGCAATAGCAAGCGGGGAGCACCCAGCAGACCTGGCTTGGGTCTCTGTTGGTGAGACAGGGAGGTAGGGGATGAAAACTCTCTCTGGCCAGTTCAGCCAAGGCTAATGCCCCCCCCGCCCGCGCCAAAAGCACAGCTTCCCTGTAGCCGAGTGCTGCTCTAGCACCCCCCGCCTCCCTCCACAGGCATGGCCTGCATTTTCTCAGTCCAGAGGGAATGTCGGTGCAGTTGCTAATCAATTCAACCTAAGCAGGTTGGACTAACCTGTGAAGATTGCATCAATACAGGCTCTGGTTTTTTGAATGGCTATCCCTAGCCTCTGGGGTGCCTTGAGATCTTCAAGGGTGCTGTGGGGTGCCACACAATGTTTGCGCTGTGAGGTGTGCAAACATGATTCACAAGATAAACCCAGAGATTTCAAATAGTGCTAAAAACATTCTGACCTGTTGTGGCCTGGGTATTTTTCAACAGAAAAAGTGCTCTATTATTTTTCCATAGTCAAAAAAGGTGAAAACTAAGAACTGGCATTTTCCAAGAGGTGCCTCGAGACTAACAAGGGGTGCCTGAAGTCTAAAAAAGATTGAGAACCGCTTCTCCGTTTAGGCACCTGAGTGAAGGGTATAGATTTTCATGATTAGCGCACAGCAGCTTAGCAGGAAACAAAAGAACCAGAGAATCAAGGCTTGTAACGTCCACTAGCATTCCTGAGGTCTATTTAGGCATCCCTGGAAAGATCAATAATGTGCCAGTCGGGAGGAACTGTCACCAGGTTACTGCCTTGAAGTGTGGGGGAGTGTGGGTCTCAACGTTATATGGTTTCTCACAGATGGTGTATGTGAGTATTGTCTGCTATCATCGTCTTAATCCTGTTACCTTTAATTGTTTCCTAAACAGCTCTCCCAGCCACAGTATTTTCTTAGCTTAAAGCATTACTTCTCTTCAGACACTGACCTGGTACAAATTTTTCAGCTCCTTTTTTCCCTTAAGACTCTTTCAGCCTCCCAGTCTTTTTCCGTGTTGCCTCTATCTGCTGTCTCCTTCCTGAGAACAGGTTGGGTCTAGCTGAGATGGTCTCCAAGGCCCTTTGACTTCAGGCAGAACTGATGGTTAATTGGAGACAGCTAGTTGGGATATTTCTCTTCTCTTTTTCCCCTACATGCGGCAGTTCATGCTGTCTTAGAATCTGACTGCCTATGGGTCCTTCCTTCTGGCTTTTACTTGTACAGAATTGGGCACCCTATTGGCTGAGCTAAGCAAAGCATGTTTTAATTGTTCATAGGACCACAGAGTACGAATTTCCATGACACAGATACCAATGGTCTAACTTGAGCATCTGGTCTCTGGAAACAGGCAGATGGCATAAGCTGCAGAGGAAGAACCAGCTTCTCTCTCCTCCAGGATGCTATAATATACTTGTGCTATAAGCCACTTGGGGAATTATCTGCTTGACTGTTGTGTTTAGCCTACAGTTAATTTAAAGGGGCTGAGTCTTGAGTGTCATAAGTCTGCTTTGCACTAGTCTCCCAATACGAATCAGATTTACTGGGCCCATAAGGTTTCCTCCAGCACGTGGAGCAAATGCACTGATTCACATACAGCTCCTGCCGCCTGCTAGCATAGGAAATATGGCCGGGCAGCACTGCCATAGCAAGGGGGGCAGGGAGGGGGAAAGTGGGGTGACTGCCCTGGGTGCCAAAGCAAAGGGGCGCTAACAGGTGCTGCCCAGCCAGGGTGGGGTGCAGGACGGAGCAGTGAGAGGCTCATTTTGGGGGGCACAGGGATGGGGGGGGCAGCTCTCACTGCTGTGTGCACTCCTAAACAAGCATGACGGGGCGTGTGCCCCCTGGATCTGTGCACAGGGAGAGGGCGGGCTGCCGCTGTGGGCTTTGCCCCCGGTGCCAAGCTCCCTTGTCATGGTACTGCCAGGCAGAAATAGGTGTGGGTAGGGATAAGAATAAGGCTGCCTGCAGGATACCTGGCTGAGTGAATTCTCAGTTCCTAGATTTATATTGTGTGTAGCTTGGCTGGACCAAAGACTCTGACCCCTAGAGACCATGTGTGCTTGTTTATGTGAACGATTGTTGGGCTGAGGTGTTTAATTTCACTAGGAAATCAGGGGGCTTCCAGGTTAAGTTAGTTTAAGTGAGACTTCATTTTGCAGTGTTCCCCACAGGAGGCCAAGAGGCAGTTCACTCTGTTATTGAAATGAGCTAGTAGAGCTGAGTAAATATCACAACTTCTGCCCTGCAGTAAAATGCTGATATTCAGAAATTTATTTTCATCCCAAATCAAAATGAAAACCTGAAATACACATTAAAAATCATAGTCTTGTTCTGTTCTTTTACTCTGGGTTGAACTTCAGGTTTGGGGTTTAGTTCTGGCTCACAAAAGCATCCAAAAGTCTGGCAGTTTGGTTCCTTCTCTGAACAACTGAGGAGAACAGTCTTGCTTATGAGAGAGTATTTGCATCCTTGCTCTATTCTATATGTGGAGCCTGCTTTAATTTACCTACACGTAACTCTATTGATTAAATTGGAGTTAAATTGGTGTAAAATTCAATGAGGCCAATTCAGAATCAGACCAAAAAAGACAGGGAAACTTTTTTGAAAGCTGCAGAACTTTGAACTCTTTGGATTTGGTTGTAGAAATGGCTGGCTGGAGGAAGGGTCTGGTTTAGGCTGGTGGGAAAGGGGGTTAATCTTATTCCGGTTAACCACTACCTCTGTTTCTAGCTTTTGTATGAAAGACAGACTCTTGCACTGTGGGCTCTTGTGCATCCCTTACTCGTTGGTGGGGCGTACAGGTTAGAAAATTGTTCTGAGATTTCCCTTCCCTCTCCCTAATGCTCTTTGGATGACTGACCTCCTCAAGGGGTTATTTTCTGCAGTCATGTGTGACAAAGTATGTTTTACTTGCTGTATCTGATGCAAATAAAAATGCCCAGAGTGTTTTGCATCTGAGGCTTGCTCTTTTCTGTGGAGGGTGGTATAGATTTCCAATAAGCTTTGGGTATTCAAAAAGTAATTGTAGGGGTTCAGAACGCCTCTCTTCTCTGCCACCATCCCTGATCTCAGAGCAAGTGCATCATTAATGTCTGTTTGATCCATTCACAGAGAGAACTTCTTCGGACCCAAATGGAATATGACAGGAAAATAAAGTCTGCTGAGAATGCGATTATCAAACTGCAGAATAACACTCAGTCTATTGTGGTAAGGCCGAATTTGTGTCATTTCTCTTCCTCAGACCATATTGATAATAACATGGAAACAGTAGCACTGTACCTGACAAGGGCTTGAATGTATTAAGTACAGCTAGTGTAAGGTATAGGCAGACTCCATGCCCCTTTCATCTAGACATAGTCCAGGCCGCCCTTAACCATGGTGTGCCATGCCCTGTGAGTGCTGAGCCACTACTCCTGCTGCCTCCTAGAGATTTCTTTTTGTGATGACTACAAGAAGAGAGACAACAGCAATGGGTCAAGTTGGAACTATGCTGCCTTAGAAAGGTAGGACGGCTAGAGTGCTAACCTGAAACTTGGGTTAGCTCTGCCACAGGCTACATGTGGGACCCTGGGTAAGTCCAGTTAGCCTCTCTGTCCCCATCTGTAGATGACAGGATAACAACACTGCCCTAACGCAGAGGTTTCTGTGAGGACAGATATGCTGGTGATCGGGAGGCACTCAGATACTTTTTAGTGCCTCTGCTAGATTTACTGCAGCTGAGAGGCCTTTAGAGCTAAAAGCATGAACTTCTATAGCTTGTGCTAAAGAGCCAAGGCTCCTTAGATGGAACTCAGCCCTGAGGTTTGGGCACATATGGGGACTTGAGACAGACACTTCACCAGTTTGTTTCCCAGGGACACTGAATCTGAAATTCTTTGGATTTGGTATAAACTCAGATCACACATGAGGACCGCAGTTGGAGTTCACTTCTAGGCTTAAAGTTCACTTTTACCTTGAAAAGTAACAGTACAAAAGTACATTAGTCTCTTGGTCTGGGTGGAGCCAGAAAGGTCAGGGTTGCAGGAAGAATACAATGTACTCAACCTGTAAATTAAACAAACCTTTTTGAACCTCTACAAGGTTATAGGTTCTTTTGAGTTCAGAGGGAGATCTGGGGGTAGATTTGTCTCAGATCCAACTGGATTTGCTCATTTCAAAAGGGAACAATGCTTGCAGTGCTGAAAGATTGAGCATTCCAGGGTGGGAGCATCTTTGCGTGGGCTTCTGCTATGGAAAATAATCCCCAAACAATTTCTTGATGATATCATCCAGCTGCCTGCAAAATGCATCTTTGGTGAGTCACCTCTCTGCAGGGCGTGAGCCTTCCCAAGAGCAGTCTCATATTCACACTATTAAAAGAGTGACTAATGATTGTTACCCTCTTGCAATTGCTCTGCACTCACCTAAGTTCACAGTCAGCTCCCTTCATTTCATGGTACAGCTGCTTTCTGGGATAGAACTGTTCCGATGTTATTTTCCTGCCTGGTAATTCACTAGGTGGCTTGCAAAATAAAACTTAAAACCAGAGGGATGATGATGATGTGGCACGTGATATAACTGATGAGGAACAAAGCCCTTCATTCTTAGGCAACCACTTCACATCCAGGTGTGAGCCATTATCTCCTGATGGCTCTTTGGTGGCCTCTGGTCAATAATTTGATGGTCTCGGCTCAGTTTCTGTTGGATGAGTGCACAGATCATAGTGGGACAGGATCATGGAGATCTAACTGCCCTCTAGCCCAGGGGTTGGCAATGTGTGGCACAGAAGTTGGATGCAACTTGACTTGGGGTGGCATGGGGGATCATGCAGATGCATTGTGCTGCCTGTCCCCACTGCAGCCCTCTGCTGTTTTCTTGTGCCTGTGCTTACTATTGCTGCAGAGGGGCCTGGGATTTGTGGTGAGGCAGCTTGAATCTCTGGGAGGCTGAGATTTGTGATCAGAGGCTGGGGTCCAGGTAATAAGCCCCAGTCCACCATGTCAATAGGTTGCCAGTTGCTGCTCTAGCTCATAGAAGACAATCCTGAAAGTCAGGATGGAAACACAGTGGCTGTGTACTGTCGGGGGCAACTGTCTAGTATCACTGTCAGAGCTATAGATAAATCTGGGTCATCTGTTCTTAGTGCCAGGGACACAGCTTTCAGTAGTACCATGTTCATTTTAAAGTTAATATGAAATAATAAAAATGAAGGGAAGTCCTGCACTAGGAGGGAGAGCCCAGAGGTGGAGTTTAGTAGATCTTTGCCGTATGATAAAGCTGTCTCTGATTTCTCCCGAGATAGATATATCCCCCTGCTGTTGGTGCATTGCAAGCTTCTTGTTATACCACATGTAGCACCCTTTCCCCCCAATAAGCTTTACTGCTTGTCAACTTGGCCATCACCATTTTAAATAAGTGAAGAGGGTTGGATGGACAGGGCGCCTTACTCATCAAGAACTACTGTTGTTGGGTATTTGATGTCAAGTCTCCCCACACCAAGGACATGTTGGCACTGACTAACAGGCGGTTAAGGCCAAGTGCCATATACCTGTCTCTGTAACACCAAGCCAAGGCTTGCTTCCTTCCTGCCAATCCTCTGTTCTGAAAAGAAACAGAAATCCCCTGCCCAAGCTGTTAAGAGCTTTGGTCAGCTCACCTCATACAGCTACCTGCCACAACTGTTATTGGTGTTAGAGGTGGCCCTTTTAAGAGCATCCAGTAGTTAGGTCAAGTTTGCATACTCCAGATATGTATGACATGTAGTCCATTGGATATTTTTTTCATTATTGAATGAAAAAGTATTTGAAAAGCCAAACAGAAAGTCTTTGGCCTTGCTGTGTGCCAATTCATTAAGGTATGCACATGCCTGCATGTGCAGACCAGTTTCCCATTTGCTAGCCTGGCGAGGACAGAATGGATCCCTAGCAGCAGCCCTTCACTGGAGTGTATCACTTGCACGTGGCATTCAATTAAATTTGAGTTAGGTACCTCTGACTTATAGGCAGGTATTGTCTTGGCCAGCTCTCTCAAACCAATCAAAACCTAGGAGCCTAAAACTGTCCTCAGGGTATGTATGTAAGGAGGTGTTTTGGGGAATTGAGACCAGAATCTGATGTGGGAGCCTGCACATTGGATTGGTAGCCCCACTGCAAATAAATGTGGGGTATTATGTGGAAAACTGGGAGCCCTTTTCAGAATCTCGGGTCTGGAACAACTGGGACATTTGACCATGAATTAATCTGCCTTACATATGTTGCTTACAATGCTCGAAGGGGGCCATTGTACTCATAAATTGTAGCCTTCTATATAACACAAACCATAGGGCTTCTCTCAGTGAATTCCTGTATGAACTACAGTGAGGCTTCTAAAACAAGAGCTTGTTCTTGTCTCTTATTTCAGATTCACCAGTTACCTGAACCTGTCACTGCCCTTGTGCTATGGAGGTTTCTCTTTAGTCCACACACAATTCTGTTGGGCTGTCCCAATGTGTTTGCCAATAAGGTACAATGCCAACACAGCAGGGAAGATGGCAGCAAGAGCATATTTGAGAAGACAATAATGGTGGCTTTTTTCCTTGCAGAGCTCCATCTCTGAAGTGAGAGACCTGGTTGAAGAGCAGTTTGGGGAGCTGCAGGAAGCTGTCAAAAGGGCCCATTTGGATGTGCTATCATTTTTGGAGGAGAAGGAACGTGCAGCAGTTAATCATGCCAATGGGATAAAGATCCATTTAGAACATAAGTGTGCCATGATGGAGGAGAACAAATGCAGGGTGGAGAAAATGGTTTCCCACACCAATGACACCCTCTTCCTACAGGTACCATATTCTACATGGCTTTCCCATTATAAGGGCTTGAGAAATGGCATAACTGCAGGTTTTGCAGTGTTGAGGTTAAGTATGCTGTATTGATTGCATAGTCCAGGCTTTCTTGCCTTGCAGTAAAGCCTTCCAATGCAGCAGCTCCCAAACTTCTTTTAGTTGCAATTCCATTTAGTTAGATAATTTTTTGTGCCCCATGTATGTAGTTACTGCTGCCTGCATGTCTGTAATTACCCTGCAGTAAGAGAAAACTAACCTGGGGCTTTATTTCATTCAGGGTTAAACTGCCTGGGTTTAGCAGTCCCTGCGGGGTTAAAGCAGGCACAAGGACAGTTACTACAGAGCAGCTGAGGTCTGGTAAAGGCTTGTCCCTGTTAGAGCACATGGGGTAATGATAGATTTGGGGGAATGAAGGGCTCCATGGGGACAGTATCCCTACTGTGGGACTCACTATTCCAAAACCAAATTTGGGAGAGGATTATTTTTTCCCTTGAGTTATTTAAAAAATAAAAGACAGAAAAATGTTTCCTCAAATCTCTGAGGGTATCATTATTTGGGCCTGGATGAATATCATTGACCTATAATAGGGCTGTGTGAAACTTCAGCAGCCTTTTCCTTTCAGAGGTATTTAGGTGCCTGAAACACGAATCTGAAATGAAATGGAAGGCTCTGAAACATCTCAGAAATGAAATGAAACCATTGTAGGGGCCATTGTACATGTGAAACATTTCGGAGATGTTTTGAAAAATTTCGGAGTTTCAGAGCCGGCCTTGCAGGGAAACAGAAACTAAGAAGAGGGAGGGGGAAGAAGGGGGAGGAGGGAAGGACTGCTTTGATATTGACATCTGTAGCTGGCCAGTGTCTACGATCTGTCCTTGAGGTCTCTTCCAATCCCAGTGCTCTGGGGGAGGGACGACAGCCTGCTGTCATTCCGCGTACAGATCTGGGGGCCTGCGCCCCCTGGGAGGGCTGCAGGGATGTGCCAAACTCCACCTGGGGGTGGGGGCGTGAGCCCCTGGATCTGCGCGTGGGATGACAGCATGCTGCCACTGCCAGCAAGTGATATGAGTTTTGCTTTGAACAGTTTGAGGTGCAGTTTCACAGAAACCCCTGCACCTATCTCTTTGAAACTTGGCAGGCTTCATGCCCTCAGAAGGGGCTACCATCCCTGCACTTTTCATCCAAATCAGGCAACAAATGACACAGCTATAGGTATTTTAGTGATTGTCCTTTATAGCCATGGCTGAATCACTGAAACAGGGTTGAAACTCTGAAAAGGTTTTGGATGCACTGAAACAGAACAGTGAACTGAAACACCAAAACGAATCACTGTCCCTCCAAAACAGACAAATCCGAAACTGAATCGGAACATAGCTGTTTGGCAGAGCCCTAATCTATAACCTAATACTTTTCAGATATTTCTCTTCCTTCTCCTTGGAGAGTGCTGAAATTATTGCCTTCCTACAGCCCAAACCCTTGTCATTTCATTATAAAACCTGGCATGTTATGTACTTCATCATTTTATGACCATGCTCTAATTTTTCGAATGTTCTCAGTGAAATGGCAGCTGGTAGCTAGGTCCTGAGATTGCTCTGCTTTAGCTAGAGTTGGCTCAGTCTTTACAGTTACAGAGTTTGGCTGGGAAAACACATGTTCAGGTTGAGTTTTTAAAGATCCAAGTCTGATCCTGCTCTTATGGAGGTTGACTGGGATTTTGCTTCTGACTGACATGAATTGGACGTGGTACAAAACCAGCCAAATATATGCAGGAAATAAACAAAACCAGATTTTTTTGTTTGGGTTAGGAATACTGTGAATTCAAGAAGAACGCAGGGGTGGACACGCTTCCCAGTGTTTACATCGGACTGAAAGATAAACTATCAGGGATCAGAAAGGTTGTTGTGGAGTCAACAGATCATTTGCTACAGCTTCTCCAAATCTCCTATAAGGAAAAGCTCCAGGAGTTTGCAAAGGAAGGTAAGCCTCTTTTGTAACTTTAATGTGCATTTGCAGAGATGTGTACGTGCATGTGTATGTGCACTGTAAGCCTTTTGCTGGTTGGCAAAAGTGAGGCCCTGAGAAACTGCATGCTATGCAACTCAGCATGTGAATAGAATACAACCCAGCAGAACAATCTTTTGATCTGTAATAAGATCCTGGCACTGGATTTGTGGCATTGTGCTGCTTGCTGTGAAAACAGACAGTGCTGATCAGTCATGACGTTTTGCTGACAGTTTTCAACTTGTTGAACCCCAAACTTTCCATGAGCACGTGCAGCTTTGATGGAACTGTTATTGAGAACATACTTTAGAGCAGGGCTGGGCAATTATTTTGGGCAGAGGGCCGCTTACTGAGTTTTGGGAAGCCATCAAGGGCCGCATGACAGGCAGCTGGGGCAGATAAATATTGATTTTCTAAATTTTTTAGGGGCCCTGCAGCCAGATAGAATGGCCTGGTGGGCTGCATCTGGCCTGCGGGCTGCATTTTGCCCACCCCTGCTTTAGAGCCAGGGCAGAGTTTCTTGTCAAAGGTAGAGACCATGCAAAATAACCTGGCAGTTGGGCACTCATGTAGAACGTGGAAGGTCCAGGCTTAAGTTTCTTGCTTTGTGTGAGTCCATCCAGGCACTCAGACCTGGGCTTCCTGTATCCCAGGGAAGTTTCTGGAGTACCAGGCTACTGACTATTTTAAATCTTGAATGGTTTTGCAGGATGGGAACACTTGTTTCCCACCCGACTCTAATAGCATTTTATGATGAAAAGTTTGCAGTGTATTAGTGGGTAAGCAAGCATAAGTAAGGGGAAGGAAAGGATATTTTATATTTAAGTACAATGCTTGATTCATCAAGTGAGCCAGGAGAAACACACTGCAGGCATTTCTCTCTCCTCCATTAATTCTTTTATTCAGTTCTGTCTCTGCCTTTCTTCACAATGATAAACACATGCAATCAACGCTTAATGATTTACTGTGTGGAAAAGCCTGAACACTATCTGTGTTGCTATCCTAATTCCTTTTAAATCCATGATGGAACTCTGATAAGCAAGAGGCTACGATGCAGCTGAATTTGTTGCCCCAACAAGTTAATGCTGTCGGCTGGTCTAATCAATCCTGTTTGTTTATGGAGTCTCTCAAGTTTTTCTCAGCAAAGCAAAGCTCATTTGGTATTAGGTGCTGGTGCTATCTGTTCCTGCTTAGAGACTCTGTGGATGAGATACCATCAGGCTTGCTAACAATGTTGTGTTATCTGCTGCGCTGCTGGCAGTCTTGATATAAAGTCAGACATGGGCTGGAGGTGACAAAGAAACTGAGCTCTTTCTGGTATGAATCAGCTGAGTCACCTTGGGACTGAAATGATTTTCCTTGAGAAACACACAGATAATGGGGAGAAGTTGTAGAATCCAGGATTATTTAGCTGGTTTTCACTCAAAACAAAATGTTAGCACTTGAAGCAAATATTTTTTTTTTTCTGGAGTAAATCAGCAGCACAGCCTAACAAGAATACTGTGCCCATCTCTACCAGGACCTCCATGAAATGCACCTCTGAGAGCTCAGTCTACCCCTTGTCCACTTCCCCTGAAAATATCTGTCCTGCCTTTCATAGGTACAGTATGATGGCTGAGGTTGATAATTTGATACCCCTTCTTTTCGATCTTGTTATTTTTCTTTCCCTGGATTGCAAAATTATTTTCTACCAGCACTGCATCTCTTTCCTATAGCCTCAGTGCTCATTCTCTTCCTCTCTGGATTTGCTTCCCCTCCCAAAGGTGATGTCATTGGCAAATTTGTTAGTGATTAAATTAACATAAAGAAATACCTTGTAAGGAAGAACCGTGAAACAGCTGCTTGAGATAGAGAGGAGCCTGTAGGGGGGAAAAATCATGAAGCCCTAAAAACATCCCTGGATTAAACAAAAAAAGTACTTCCTAGTGTGGTATACAACAGGTACTGCAAGATTCTTGCATCCCATTGAGTGAATGCTATGTAAAAGCAGAAATAAAATCAAGCACAAAGCATTGCCTTTTGCACTTGATAAACTTTCAGTGTATTACATCCCTGCTCCCTTATAAATACAAGATTAAGAAAAGGCAGGGCATGCGCTCAGAATGGGCATATCTGAGGAGATACGGGGTTACCCCAGACCTCATCATGCTTTTGGTGCACTAAGTCACCCAATTCCCCCCAGCCTTTCTCCTGCTTTAGGCCAGAGTAACTTCCCAGGAATACTCCCTATCCCTGGCTGAGACAAAAACAGCTTGGCAAGCTAAACAGAAGTGCTCACTGACTGCATTTGACCATGCCTGACCACACAAGAGCATGGTTTCCCTCATTACAGATCCAGGTACGCTTATACAAGCCATCACAAAGCCAGGAGTCTATGGCTCTCATTTTGACTTAGGCCAGTTTCACACAGCTGTAACTTCACTTATGTGATTATCAGTTGTATACGGGAGTGCCTAGGGGCTCCTTTCCAGCTTGCTGCCCCATTTTATCTAGTGCTGTTCAGACACAGTAAAAAAGAGGTGACCAACCTGCAGCAAGGGTGCCATCAGTGGCACAGGCAGCCTCTACATGTGAAACATGGCAGATTGGGGGGGGGACAGACAGCACAGTGGCAGGATGGGAAGCAGAAAGCAGAGCTTCAGAGCAGACAGGGAGCATAGGACAGAAAGTAGAAAGCTGAGCAGCCAATTGGGCTGGGGAAAGGGATCAATGTGGCACTTGGAGGGGGGACTAATTTGCAGCATGCTTGCCAAAAAGATTGTCCCTCATTGCATTAGAAGACCTACTCCATGTCCCAAACAGCATATAGCTTCAGGATGGAGGTGCCACTGAAAGATCAGAATCAGGCCCACTGTCTATGTGTGTTCACAAAATCATTTCTTGGAATGAAGTGCCTATGGAACTGGACTGGTTCTTATTCCTCATAACATAACAAAATAGGTCCCACCACCACATCACAAAGTTACAGCAGGGGCACTCCTCCTAGGGCAAAAACACAGGGTTAATGCTGGAAATACTGACCATACCTTGCTGTCTTTTCATTATTAAAGAGGACTGTGGGATCAAAACATTGGTAACTGCAATCGTATCACCCAAGCATCGCATATCTGCTCCAGAGCCAAAAACTAGAAGTGACTTTCTCAAATGTAAGTATTGGGTTTAATGTCTTTAAAAGACATGCTTTTAGTGGGGAGATGAGATTTCTAGGGTAACCTGGGATTGTATACATGGGAACTCTAAGGAAAACTAATCCTGTGATACATAGGAAATGCAGAGTATAGGGTGGAGCATTGAAATCTATTGCTTATATTTTGGGCTAAACAACTTGTAGCAAGTCCATTGGACAAGTCATTGTAACTATTTTAAGAACACTCTTTTCTTTTTTATTTAGACACATTCCCATTAACATTTGACCCAGTCACAGCTCACAGATATCTCAGGCTCTTGGAGGACAACCACAAGGTGACAAACACCACTCCTTGGGAACACCCATACCCAGATGACCCAGAAAGATTTGAGCACTGGCGTCAAGTGCTGTCAGATAAGAGTATGTACATTGGTCGCTATTACTTTGAGGTTGAGATATCAGGACCTGGCATTTACCTTGGTGTGACATACAAAAGCATTGACCGGAAGGGGTCAGAAACTAATAGCTGCATCTCAGGGAATGACTTCTCCTGGAGCATTAAGTGGAACGGCAAGGGATTCTCTGCATGGCACAGTGATGTGGAGATGCCACTAGAAACGGACACATTCAGCAGAATCGGCGTCTACCTGAACTACCCTAGGGGGACTTTGTCCTTTCATGGGATCACTTCTGATACCATGACGTTGATACACAAGTTTGAGTGTGAATTTGCTGAGCCACTGTACCCTGCCTTCTGGCTTTCAAAGAAAGAAAATTCTGTTAAGATAATAAGACTGGGGGAAGAGGCAGAGAAAATCCCAGTTTCTTCCTCTAAGGAAGTCCTTTCTTCAAATGCAAATTCAGCATCTGAATTGGATGCAGCAGCCAGGACCTAGGATGTGGATGAGTGCTACTGTTGTAACAAGTAGTTGGGAATATATGTTACTGGGGTTTCAAGAATGGGTTCCATAACCAAAGCTGGTTTCAAGAATCCCATACTCTAGAGATGGAAAAGACCTGACTTGATCTTGATGCTTAATCCATCCTTCATGCTGGCCTTTCTCTGGGGGTCAGCACTGATTGCACCCTCAATATATTTTTGCCTATTTTGTTCAGTGTGATTTTAACTTCTCTTAAAAGGACCAGTATTCCACCACTCCCCTGGGAACCTATTCCAACTGGGGACCCAATTCTGATCTCACTTACGATGCATGGAGTGATGTCAATCAGCATAGTTCTATTGAAATTAGTGGGACAGGGGTGTGTTATACTGGCTGAAGATCTTTAGTGGAGTTACACTAATGTAACATCAAAATGATAGGATTAGATACCAACCCAAGGACTGGTAACCTGAATCTTTCAAAACTCATAGATCTCCGGAAAAAACCCCCAGTAGCTTAAACATCATCAGTTAATTTTAAAGAATAAATTTCTTATTAAAGGAGAGTCCTTTTATTTGTCTCTGGGTTTCTTTGCCTGTCAGGTGCTCTTCCTTTACATTTTGAAGCTTTTCTTTGCAATTTTATAATGGATTCAAATATTATGCGGTGTCATGATTCCAGTAGCTAGGGCATTAAAGAAATACACTAACAATCATGACTCTCGCTGTTAAATAAGAGATGGCAACACTGGTTTCCACTTAAGCAAAGAGATGGTGGAGCATCTGATGTGCCCAAGCAGAACCACTGAAAGAGAACACTATTTTGTTATTCTTAGAGGCCTTGGGCACAAAGCAAGTTGTGGCACATGGCACAGGGGCACACGTTCCACATGGCACAGAAGCACGAATGAAAGACATCACTCTGCCGACGTCTGGGTGGGTACAGAAGGCATGGCTTTCATATACAATCTGAAGAACAAAGCACCTATATGTACAACCAAGACATATGCTCGTAAGAAAAATCCACTGCTGTAATAAACACCACTTGATAAAAAAATGGTTTCAAATATGACTGATATCGTGTACACATGTGACTTGTTAAATCACCTTGTCCTGAAAGTCAGATGATTAGTAGTGGGTAACCTTTCTCCATTCAGCTTCCAGTCCAATCTATAGACTGAAATTTATCATCAGCCACCAGCTTGTGGCCCCTATGTGAGCCGAGTGGGTGGGTCTCCATACAGTTTTTGGTGGGCAAGTGTCCTTTTAAAAAAAAATCTATCACCACAATGGCCACCACTGTTGGTAGTTCTGGCTGAAACTGAATGAGGCTGGGGTCTTCAGCCATTCACCTCTCTGCAGGGATAGACTGGGGCAGACAGAGAAGCAGTACAGCTAGGGGGGCCATCATAGAGGACATTCCGGTTTTCTGCTACTCTGTCCTCTGTTGATATGAAACGCAATGCCTTTATGTCTTTTATTTTTCTCTTGAAGAGAGATGCCTTTCTTGAAGAGAGAGTCTTGAAGAGAAAAATAGAGGACATAAAGGCATCTGGTTTTGAATCAATAGAGGACAGAGGACAACCAGACTGTCCTCTATGACGGCCACCCTAAGTACAGAGGAGGGTTGTTCTCTAGCTTCTGCTGCTGCACCTGCTCTTTGGTTAGGTAGATAAGCCTCAAGGGGACCAATCGAGTTCTTGAATGATGCCAGGTACCAGGAGCACATGGGAAGCAAATGGCACTTTGTCTTCCTGCTCAGCTCCCCCAAACTTATCTTCCAGAGCCTGTAACAAGAAGAGCAGCCTAGACACAAAGGAGGAGCAGAGCTGAAGGGATGGAGTGAGGAGAGGAGAAGCAAGCCCACTGCCCCCAGAAGCAGCAGAATGCAGCCCATTAATCCATCATCAGTAACTGGAAAAGTCCAAAAGCAAAGGGAGAACCTTTGTAGTGAACAGAGAGGGGTAGGAGAAACCAAAAATGAAATATGTGAACAAAATAAAATGAAAAAAGACTGAAAATAGAAATACAAGACAATTTCCAAGAGGAAAGGACCAGACAGATCATGTCTAAGTTATTGTGCAAGTACTGATATCAGTTGGAAAGCAGCATAAATACATTATAGAAACAGAGATAATAGAAAACACTGGAAAGTAGAAGGAAAAGTATGCCCTCTGCTACAGGGAAATGAAAGGCAGGATCAGGGGGTGTCAAAAGAAATCCTGATATAACAAGGACTTGGAACGGGAAAGAGGAGTTAGAGATGCCACAAGAGGGCACTCTTATCCTGTAACAAAACGGGCTTTGCTGCTACGAAGAAGCTGGTAACTGAATATGGAAGAAATCCTGCCTTTCTAAGTCTTGGAAGGAATTTGTATTGAAGTGATATCTAGCACTGGGGCAATGGTTTGCCTGTTACCTCTGCAGACCTTAGTTCCTATTCATACCTGACAAAGGGGTCTCCTGCTATTTGTTACAAGGCATTGTACCACATGTGGAAAAAGGCATTACATTTTGGTGTCGCTGGTGATTCCTGTTCAGAAGAGAGGATTAGAGCCCGGAAAGGAGGGGAAATAGTGAGAGTGAGGCTGCAGTGGGGAGGCTATAGGTTGGGACTGAAACTCATTGGTGCAGGATGACCTAGTGGTGAAGCAGCTTTGTGATTTGGGCAGGACTGTCACTGGATGATATGTGTTCATGTCCCACCAGGAGAGAGCTGTGGGACCTGGTTGCTGCTGTTAATACAATAAATGTAAGGTGATGAAGGGTTCGGGGCTGCACTCCCTTTGCTTGCAAAACCTCTAGAGCCAAATTCACCCCTAGAGTCACCAGCAGCAAAGTTATGCTCTGAAAGGAAACAGCTGGTGTGGACTTCACTATGGGCCACATATGAGAAAATGGTGAGGTTTCAAGTAATGGAATAAGAAAGCCAGCTTAAAACACATAGCCTGAAACATCACCTCCTTAAAGGTATTTAGGTGCCTAATTCCTACTAACATTTACTTCATGCCAAAGCCAAAGTCTGGGTTTTGCTGGCATTTCCTTATGTTCATCAGGTTTGTCATTGGCAAAAGTGATTCAGGTTACTAGAATTAAATGTAAATTGGAAGTAGGCTCCCAGGAAACCACTTCCCCTATGCATTTGCCTGGCAACAAAGCAGCAGCTCAGTTGTCCCCCCATGAATGTACTCTGCTACATTCCCACCAAATGTGAAAGTGTCTGGGGGTGTGAGAGGGAAATAGCAACAGAGAAGGTGACAGCAAAAGGATGGAAGAACAAAGAGAACTGGAGGAGGAGAAAG
>NW_005842601.1:816688-825642 GCF_000455745.1 Alligator sinensis | reverse complement strand
CAGGAATGAGACAAGGAATGGATTCTCCACATGCCCTTTCTCTCCTCCTCCTCTTTCACGTTGACTGTACAGGGCCTGTTAAGTGATTTGTGTTTGAGTGATGTAATGTCATATTCTGTAAAGGCAAACATCTCCAAAGCCTACTCAGAAGCAGCCTAGTGACCAGGCATGCAGTGGAACTGAGTTTGGATGCCAAACTCACTGGGACAGCCAGACTGCTTGACTCCTAAAGGAGGAAGCATCTTATGTCACACTCCAGCAATCCTCTCTGGTAGCTGCAGCAGAACTTATGAGTGTGCATGTGCAGGGGTGTGCGATTCCCACGGAACAAATTGCAGGGGCACATATTTGTGTCACTGGTATTTGTTCCTGGGCATGCCTGTGCACATGTGCACCGGTGCACGGCAAAAGACCCAGGTGGGGTAGGGGAGGCTGGCCCCAGCAGCCTTACCTGGGGTCCTGGGAGCCTCCCAGAGCAGCAGCGGTGCTGATCTGGCTGCTCAGAGCCTGACCAGTGGCTAGAGTGTGGCTCTGGCCAGCCAGGCTCCAGTTTCTGGCAGAGCAAGCTGCTGCTGCATGCACCTCACTGCTTTTTTTAGTGATTTTTTTTTTTGACACTGGGATCTCCCTATGTCAAAAACAAAATGCCATGCTGTTAATTAGCAGCACGGCATATGGGTACATATATGCCGTGTGCAGTTTGCAGTACCTCAAACGGCTTTGAGGTGCTGAAAACTGCGTGTGCACATGGTTAGGGATGTGCCCTATGGGGCTTGAATCTTTTTGCAGAAGGAAAACCCTGCAGAGAGAAGAAGGGAAAACATCCTATCAATGTGACTGTATACTATTAGAAAGGCCAGGAGGTAGCTGGGCACTCTTATAAGATAGGAATGGGTACAATCAGGTCTCAGATTCTGGGATCGGGATCTAAGTATCAGGGAGGAACATTGTCTATCCCTGGTATAATTGCTTAGTTGAGCTGGTATGAAGCCTTTGCCTAGAAATCAGATACTAGCCTGGCTAGGCCAATAACAAACCTGCGTGCATCAGGACATAAGTAAACATTTGACTAGTGAGAGAGAGAGAGAGAAATTTCCCCTTGAGTTGGGTAATTCCATCCCTACCTTTGGTTTGGGTTTTGCACCTTCTCTGATGCAGCTGGGACTGGGTCTGGTGGAAGCAGGACACTGGATGGAACGACTCATTGGTCTGAGCCAGTTGAGTGACTCTGATGTAATTATCTGACCTGGGGAGGGGAAATCTTGCGGTATGTTCTTGTATGCTGTACACTAGGTCTTCCCATGGGGCAAAGGAAATGTCGGCAGTTGGAGGAGTCCCTGATTGCACATCTGACAGGAACTGCGCACAAGGGCCAGCTGAGTACAAGACTGACACAGGAGCCTGCCTGCACAATGCAGCCGTCATCCGGAGGCGAGCAGGTGCACTGAGGAGACAGGAACATCCCGTGGCTGCCTTCAAATGCCCCCCATCTGAGCAGCTGCCAATCTTCTCAGTCTTAACCCCTTGGTGCCAGGGTACAATTCCTACCAAGTGAGCAATGACACAGTGGAAACCTGCTGGAAAAGCGGGCTAAACCCTGCCCACCCCTAAGCTTCAGCCTCTCCGGAACCAAGGGGAATGTTAACAGACACTTCACAGGGGAAAAGACAATGAGCCCTAATTGTACAGCAGGCCTGGTGCCTACCCTCCCTCTGCAGCTAATTGAACAGGGCTCCCCTGACATGCTGCCTGACGGATGGCATGAGCCCTCCCATCCTGCAGCAAGCTTCATGCTAATTAGCAGCCAGACTGGTGAGTGTTCTCCCGTTCTGTAATATCTCTCAACCTGCCACCTGTCACCCAGTGTCCCCCGCATCCATTCCCCTTCTCTTAAAAAAATCATTATTGAGCACAGCTTCCTGAGCTTAGAGGAATCGGCCGCATGGAGGGAATCCCTGCAGTGATGCCCCTTTTCAGGAATACCTGCATGCTGATTTAGGTTTGCCTTTTGCAAAGGGAGTTTCACAAAGGCCTCTTACTCCTGCACCCAACAGCATTTCCTAATGGTTGGATAGGACAGAGGAATAAGCCAGATCCATAAATGGTGCAAATCAATAGAATTACATTGACTTCAAATACAATGGGGCCAGTTTACCCCTACCACGGGTGTGGCCTGATATCTGGAAAGGGAATAACAATAATACACAACTCCAATAAAATATATTTTGTCCTTAGATCTCCAACTGCTTTATGACAGAGGTCAGTATCATCCCCATGTTACAGGTGGGTAAACTGAGGCACAGAGAAGTGATTTGGCCAAGGTCACAGAGCAGGCCAGTGGCGGAGCCAGGAATTCCATCCAGTGCTTCAGTGGACGAGACCTAAAAGGTGGAAATGATTCTCCCTTTTCTTTGGATTATACACACTTAAACTCAGAGCCAGTATGATGCCACCTTACTAAGTTAAGTGCATATTAAAACATGGGTGGAACGGTAAGGAACAAAGTGAACAGGGGACTACAGGGGAGGAGGAATAGAAGTTTAAACAGAAACTCCAGACTCTTTTTTCACATCAATGCCAGTTACATGATTCTAGTTCTGTGTACAAGAGGGCAGGTCAAAATACTGAAATCCACTTTTGTGAATATTTTTGAGAGTGCTCTTCTCCTCCCCCCTCCCCACAATTTTTCCCTTCAGTCAAAATGTTCTGTGAATTTTTAATTGTTTTTGGACAAACACGTGAAAGGGAACAAAACCAAAATGCTGATGACATTTAATTCTGAACTGGAAACAGAACTTTCTTTTCCAGAGAACAGCACTTTGAGGTCCCCTGTTTGGAAACTGAAGCCAGACAAATGAAGACTGAAAATAAGGTGCATATTTTGAACTACAAGGGTAATTCACCATTGGAACAGCTGCCCCAGAGACTCTCCAAGATCTGAGTGAAAGACTTTAAATCAGGAGAGAGTATCTTTCTGAAGGAGTTGCATGGTATAAACTTGTTGCAGAGTTTATTTGTCCTGTTATGCAGAAGCTGTTATGTAGAGGCCTGCAATTTCTCTTGGCCTGTTATGCAGAAACTCAAATGAGACCATATTATTGGGCCCATTTGGCTTTAAGAGCTATCAGTCCAGAAGCACTAAGGATGTATTGATTGATTTATTGACATTTCAATGGAGCTCATCAACATGGTGTGTCACAAACACTCACTCTTCACCTAATGAGCAGCAGGGGCTGTAAATCCAGTCCACAGATCAACCCCAGCAGAGAGGCTCCCAGGGGTGTGCTTGTGACAGCTCAGAGTGATAGAGGCCCTGACCAAACCATTCTCATACTCGTGCTGTTCCTCAGCTGCTGTGAAATGTCTATAGAGTTCACCTGGGACTGGCAAGGAAGTAGTTAACTAGACAACCAGCTCCTGCCCAATCAGGATGCAAGCCCTGCTAGGATTGCAGATAAAAAAGAGCCAAAAGCTTGTTTGGTTGAAGCATTGGTTGGGAGTTAGTTAGGGATTGTTATTATGCTGAGACCAGCTAGTGGATGTGCTTGAAGAGTTGCATGTGAACTGAAGCTAGTTAGGAAGGTGCTGGTGAGACAGGAGTAGGAATCTGGTGGAACTGGCTACTGCCTTTGAGTAGGAGCTGATGTGGGGAATAAGAATTAGAGTGGGGATTGAAGTAGAAGTAAGAAGTTATCCTTTAATACCTTCCCTTTCTATCTGGCAAAGTAAACACATAGGCCTGTGTCCAGTTCTACTTGAACCCAGATGCAGACTTTGTCAAGAGGTTTTGTTTGTGCTCATTCCTGTTCCCCTTTTAAGTTGGGGTACAGTCTTCAGTGGGACTGTTTCTGTAAGGAAACCTTGACTTGGACTCTGAGTAGCCCTGATTTTTAAAGAAGGGAAGCTAGCTCCTTAAGCAGGATCTTCCTGGGATGGACCACCTCTCACTTAGCTCTTTGGCCTGACTAGACAAAGGACTCTTTCTAATTCCCAGAATTAAGAACCTCTTCCCTGCTGCCTGTACAGGGGGGGAGACAGTCTATATGGGCTTGCAAACAAGCCAGTTACTCAATCAGGCTGCAATTATTTGAAATTAACTTGTGAAATGGTTTCAATTTTGCAGTAAATACAACACAGTTGGACTGAGTCAGGAAGAATTTTCAGCTAAACACCCCAGTGTAAATGGTCTGGAGAGAATACAAGGGAATTCAGCTTGTGTAGCAATTTCAGATGTCAAAACAAGTTTTCTAGTTAATATATAACTATTTGGTCTCTGCATTTTTAATTAAGGTCTTTAATTATCCAAGTGTATTTTATTAGCTTTTATGAAGACATCTGCTTTTTAATGCTGTAAGCCAAATCTCTAGTCTGAAACACAACTTGGCCAAGTCAGGAGTTTGATCTTGGGCAGCCCTTCATTACTGGTAAACTGGGCTGTTTAAATAAAACTGTAATTTACCACCCTGGCTTGATTGAAATTGTTATTGTAGAGGCAGCAAATAGGTTTGGCTGGAGTGCTTGGGTAATGACATATTGGAGCACATGTCTTATTCACAGCGTGATGATGAGCTTATTGCTGAAGTAGCTATTCTCCCTGGTTGGGGCTAGCACTGCTTACACCTTGGGACAGGCCATCAACAGCCCCTCTCGTCTCTTCTCTATGTATCACCCTATTTATTTTAGCTTTGTTCCCTTGCGTACTGTGTTCCACAGTCCCCTGAACACAAATTCCCTTGAGCTGTATGTGAGGACTACAGAATCCAAACACACATTCAAAAGCTGAGCAGCCCTCTCCAATACAGGGCTCGCTAGATGGGACTTGATGGCTTCACTTATACAGAGACTAGAATAGATTGTATTCTATACTAGCTCCATCAGATTTATGATGACAGTGGTTAAGATATTTGGCTTTGGAGCCAGAGGCATGTGCCTAAGACCACCCCCATACCACTCCAGCTGGGAGTGGCACCTGGCTATTAAACTGAGGAACCAAATATGGCTGGACATGACACTGACCACACAAATGCCTTGTGTGCGTTTTGCTAAAATACTAGTGAACAGTAGTGTTCATTAACTACTATACTTCATTATGCTGTACAGGCTCAGAGGAGACCTTGGGACTGGATCGATTCTTCACCTTCAAGCCCTACCTCCTACCTTTTGGGAGGGAGGGTTCAAAATTCAGATACAGACCTAGAATTGAATCTAGCTGTATGTGGCCCATTTAAATGGCTTACTGTTTCAATGAGATTTAATATGTAATTTCTCCTTTGAAGAGAGTGAGTACTTTCCTTTCTCAGCCTCTGGCTCAGTAGGCACTGGAGCTTGGTTATAGCTTGTCAAAGGGCCTGCTTCATTGTTCTTGAATTGAGGAGATTTTGTTTTAGAATCATAGAAAGTTAGGCTCAGAAGGGACCTCGGGGGTCAATTGTTTCCTGGCTTGAGGAGTACTCATGGATTATTATTTTTGTTTTTCCCCATTGGGAAAAGGGATAAAGCAACCACTTCTGCTGTTCAGCAGCATGATAAAACATCTTAAAATAGCTTATAATCCATAAGGTCCTATATGGATCTCAACTCACTCATTTATTAGACTCATTTAATTCATCATGGAAATGCAACCTCCTCTGGAACAGTAGTTTGGCCCACAGGAGTGATTTCCTTCTTGACCTAGTTAAGAAACTAAAACTAGAAGCAAAGACTATTACCACAGCCAACTAAAACTGCGAAGACAGACTAGCGTAGAAGAATGGGCTTACCTTGTTGGGATGCACACCAGAAGAGAGGTCTGTACCCCACCTCTTGTGGAACGTGCTGTGGGAACTTGAATGACCAGCACTGGTTGAGGACCTTAGTCCTATTACAAGAAAAGTAATTTCTTCAGCAGTGCAAGGCACTCATCCATTTGTGATTTAGAGAAGAAGGTTACCTCCTAAGTTTCTGTTAGGAAAAAATCCTATTCAAGCATTGACCCCGTCCAGTTTTTAAGAGGATTGCTGATCAAGGTGGTTATGGAAGCAGAGCAGTGGTGGCTAATGGCATCTTCCCACTCAGGCTGCTCGTTTCATAAACCAGAAGAATTTGGGACTCTGAGTTTTATGGGGCTTCTTGGCTTCTCTAGAGCAGAAGCAGGCATGGTAAGTGTGTCTGTGGCAGTGGCAGTGGCAGTGGATATGAACTCCAATTTCTCACACCCATTACACTGAGGCAAGCAGATAAATGTCACTTGGCTGAGGTGAGTTTCCTCAGATAGGGAGTGTAACCTCTGCAGCATACATGTTTGTGCCCGCTCTCAGGACACATGCATAAATGTGCACATGCAGACCTTTTTTATTCATTCATTTGCACACCTAAAGTGAAACGACACAAATAGTGAAGCTACCGCAGGCTTGTGCTGGTAGGAATGACAACTGCATTTCACCACATATATTATCCTTATTTCACAAGCAAGGATTCAAAGGGCTCTGCTTCTTATCCAGATTATATTAAAACCACTTATGGTGGAACATATTTCTTGCACTAAGGGATTTTCTAGTGGCTAGGGTTTTTTTGGGCCTGAGCTGCTGTCTGTGCATGGCAGTGCTCTGTTAATGGAGCTTTTCTATAGGAAAAAGATAAGTCCTTGTGTAAACAATGACCTATATTTGGCTTCATGGTTTGGGTAAAGATGGCAGAGGTGACTTTTTTTTCTCCTGTTCAGTGAGTAATGCAGAAAGTCCCTGCCACCCCCCTGCCCATTATGCATTAATTCTGGTTTGAGAACTATTTTTCCTACCTTCACAGGAACAATCTGATGGCCCCTTTCAGTCCCTTAGGCTGTTGGCCTCATTAAAAAAAAAAACATACATAATTTGCCTTGATTTCATTTCACTTACCCTTTCACTGCCTAGCCTGGGCCTCATGCTAACAGAGGCTCAATCATCCTGCCTCCCCAGGCGTGCTGAGCCCCGTGGGCCCGGGCTGAGGGGTGCAGGCGTACCAGCCGCTCAGGCAGGGTTGTGTTCTACCTGGCAGGTGATGAATGGAGGGCTTGGTTTCTTGTCGCTGCTGGTCTGTTCACCGCTCGCAATGTGATTGTAAGAGACAGAAAATGATTGAAGGGAAAAATGAGAAAGCTAACGAACTTGAAAACATATCTAAGAAGAGAATCAAAGTGGGGCTGGAAGGGAATGGGCTTGCTGTCACTTAATAAACATGGGCCTCCTGCTGGCAACATGTCCTCCTTGATTGGAAGGTTGAGTTTTTAGAGCAGAACAAGAAATGGAAAAATGCTCCAACAAAATGACCCTTTAGGACTAAGGCAGCCAGAAGAGTCAGAGTGATCTTCCCAAGAGGATTTTAAGAAGGTTATAACAACCAAAAGGGCAGCTTTTAATCTGGCAGAGGACTTGACCCACTCATATGAACTGTGCAGAGCTAAACCAGCTGAAGTTTTGGCTCAACTGTGTGTGGGTCATCCCTCCTCACTCCTCTCCCCCTTTCTCTGTTGTTACAAGAAAATTCCTTGAGAATAACCTGGCACTCAGGGCACTTTTCTTAAGCTACTTCTGTTGAAGGAGACTGGTATTTTTCTTCCCTTAACTGTCTAAAGGACAGTGAAAGATGCAGAAGTATTGGCTGACATGCTGGGTTTAAAAAATCACAAGCTGAGTGTCCCCCACACACCAGCTCTCACTAGTGTGACAGTGATGGCTTTACTAGGTTTGCTTTTCACTTACACTGGTGTCAGGAGGAGGAGACTGGGGCCACATGGTTTAGAAAGGGTTAAACTCTGTTTAAAAACCTGTGCATATAGCCCTAAGCTCCCCCTGCATCACAACCTGCTCTGTATGGGAAAAGAGAGGGCCTCAGCGGGATGATTACAGCTTTGTGACTCTTCGCTCAGCATCAGTGTGGCTAACAGCAGCCTAGAGGCTGGTTCTAGCTTGCACTGGCGGGCTATTATTCCTCTGATGTATCTCGGTCTGAAACTGCTGTGCCCTTCCCCTTTGGGTGAGTGCTTTTCCAGGACTATGTCCACGGCGGGGTCCCACTTTTCATCTTTCTCTAATTGCCTTGCTCCACTAATGAGACACCAAGCCATGGATGCACTGAGTCAACTAGATCTCCTGCCTTCCCACTCTTTGTACTATAGGGTGTTCCAGCGTGCATCACATGCACCCTGGACACTCAATATCCTTTTGAGGTGTGATGGGATAATGGGTCACATTTTTCCCCACTGCACTACTGTTATGGCTGTGCAGTGAGAGAGGTGCCAAAACTCATGTTGCAGTAGCCAGTCAGGTTTACACTTGCAAAAATGACAGGTTCTATCATTCCTAAAGACTTAGGCCATAAGATTTCATAGATTTCATAGACATCAGGGCTGGAAGGGACCTCGGAAGATCATCGAGTCCAGCCCCCCACCCAAAGGGCAGGAAGTCAGCTGGGGTCATAGGATCCCAGCAAGATAAGCATCCAGTTTCATCTTGAAGGTGTTCAATGAAGGCGCTTGAACCACCTCCGGTGGCAGGCTGTTCCAGACCTTGGGGGCTCGGACAGTAAAGAAATTCTTCCTTATGTCCAGCCTGAAGCGATCTTGAAGTAGTTTGTGACCATTCGACCTCGTCATCCCTTGGGGCGCTCTGGTGAACAAACGTTCCCCCAGATGATGGTGGTCACCCCTGATAAACTTGTAGGTGGCCATCAGATCACCCCTGAGCCTGCGCTTTTTCAGGCTAAAGAGCCCCAGGGCTCTCAGCCTGTCATCGTAGGGTCTGCTTCCCTGACCTCTGATCATGCGCGTGGCTCTTCTCTGGACTCTCTCAAGCTTCTCCACATCCTTTTTGAATTGTGGAGCCCAAAACTGGACACAGTACTCCAGCTGCGGCCTCACTAAGGCCGAGTACAGGGGGAGAATGACGTCCCGGGATTTGCTTGAGAAGCATCTATGGATGCAAGCCAGCATTTTGGTC
>NW_005842601.1:804323-815541 GCF_000455745.1 Alligator sinensis | reverse complement strand
GCGTCAGTTGTCAGTTGCCCCATCTGGCTCAGCAGGGGTCCAATGTTGCCTCTGCTTTTCCTCCGGCTCCCCACATATCTGAAAAAGGACTTCTTATTGTCCTTGATGCTCAAAGCTAGCTGGAGTTCAGTTGCAGCCTTGGCTTTCCTGGTCTGCTCCCTACAGGACCGGACCAGTGCAGAATAATCCTCCTTGGAGGTGACTCCCATCCTCCATCCTTTGTAGGCCTTTCTTTTTAGCCTCAGGAGGTCTGCTAGGTCCCTGGAGAGCCAGGGGGGCTGCTGTGCCCTCTTGCTGCCTTTCCTCCGAGATGGAATAGACTTAGTTTGTGCATTGAGGATCGCTCCCTTGAGGAGCAACCACTCCTCTTGAACTCCCCTCTCCCTGTGGTCACGGTCCCTTAGGGCCTCACTGACAAGCCTCCTGAGCTTGTCAAAGTCGGCTTTCCTGAAGTCAAGGACTTGCGCGTTGCTGACCGACTTGCCAGCTTTTCGGCGGATGGTGAAGGTGATCAGCTCATGGTCGCTGTCACCCAGCTTCCCATCGATCACTAGGTCGCCGACTAGGTCATCCCCAGTAGCCAGTACCAGGTCGAGCAGCGCTTTGCCTCTCGTTGGCCCATGGATTTCTTGAGTCAGGTAGAGGTCATCCACGCACGAGAGGAAGCTCTGCGACAGCTCAGATTTTGCTGAGCGATCCTCCCACGAGATGTCCGGGTAATTGAAGTCACCCATGACAACCATGGTCCTGGAGCAAGCTGCCTCAGCCAGTTCCTTGGCAAACTCCTGGTCAAGCTCAGGACTTTGGGTGGGAGGTCTGTAATAGACTCCCACCATTGTGTCCCCTGTGCCGTGTTCCCCACGGATTTTAACCCAGAGGGTCTCCAGCCGTCCACCCTGGTCGCCAATATCGGCTTTCAGGGATGTGTAGCTTTCCTTAACATAGAGAGCTACCCCCCCCGCCCCTTTTCTCTACACGATCCCTCCTGTACAGGGTATAGCCATCTATCCCCGTGGTCCAGTCATGGGTGGAGTCCCACCAGGTCTCCGTTATCCCTATGACATCGTAATTGTTTGCACTGAGCAGGAGGATGAGCTCCTCCTGCTTATTCCCCAAGCTCCTGGCATTAGTGTACAGGCAGGCAAGTGCCCCCTGGGGGGCTCCTTCCTTGCACACAGGTTTTACCAGGGCTGTGGCAGATAATCCTCAGCTGCTGGGCAGGGGGAAATTATTTCACCTTAAGTTATATTACTGTGCAATCAGGTACCTTATGGGAGCTCTGTCTCCTTCTGGAAATGGCCAGAGTTGGAATTTCAGTTGATTTAGGGTTAGGTCCTGAAAGGAGAGATGACTTTGTGAGCAAGGCACAGGATTGTCCATGAGATTTTTCAGATCTGGATTTAGTTCCTGGCTCCATCACTGTCTTCTGTAAGCTTAGGCAAATCCTTTAATTACACTGACATATTTTCCTACTTGGAAAATGGAGATACAAATGATTCCTTTGTCTCTTTGGAGTGTAGCTTCCGAGGGGCAAGGACTGCCTCTCACAATATGTCTGCATAGCAGCTTTCACAGTGTTGGGGGTTGATAACAGCTGAGGACTGTAGATCCAACTTCTTAATGTTAAAAACCCACAGCACAGGAGGGAGGGAGCAGTATCTAGAAATGAATTTGCCTATTTGACGATGCAAGATTAGAAAATGGGGTTCAACCTCATCTCTGTTTCAAAGAGCCAAGGAAATGTCTGTGCACCCAGTCTGACACTTCTAAAGAAATAATAGTGCTATATTCTGCAGGCATTATTGTAAGTATCTGGTGAATGGATGCAGGGGGATGAAAAACACCTGCTGTCCAAAAATATAAACAAGGGTATCTTAAAAGCAACTGATGCTCTGCTTGGGAGGGAAACATGCTTTGGATATTGCACTGCAGCAGATAAATAATAATAGGGATTTAACCTGCCATCAGGCTTTCGAGTGATGAATGAAATACCGGCAGACTGAGCACTTACAATATGCTGGGCTGAAAAATGTAGATAAGGAGGAAAAATATGAGGTGCGCAGGCAGGCAGGGGCAGAGGAGGGGGAGAAAGCTGGTGACTTGATTCCTGTATAGGATCAGAAGTTCAGGACAGTCCTCCTACCACACCCCGGAGTCCCTTAGAGCCAGATCTGCATTGGACTTAGGGTCACATGGAACTATGATGTCCATGACCAGAACTGCAGCTATGCTCGAAGGTACGGGTTTACCTTGTTAAACCCCATACAGACTGCAGAGGAGAATATTGCATGTTAACTATACAGAGACAGTTTGGGCTAATAGATAAAGCAGTAGACTAGAATTCATGCAGCTAGTTTCTATTTCTTTCTCTGCTGCTGGCCTTCTGCATAACCTGGGCAAGCTGCTTCCGCTCTAGGGACCTCTGTTTTTCCTGTCTAAAATGGGGTAAAAATATTTACTCCCTCCCTTTATAAAGTGCTTTTGAGACCTATCTATTTATCTACTATTTTTATTATTAATAGCAAAATGCCAAATTTATTGTCCCACCTCCCCTTGACATTTTTGGGAACCTTCTGAAAGCAGTAGATTTAGTCTGCCTTTTCCTTGGTGTCTTTGAGGGTGAGTTAGGGCCTGATCAGGGATAGGTTTATCTAGGTTATGCTAAAACATACATGCGTAATCTAACAGAGGCTGAGGCATGGGTGTAAGGTAAGCAAGAACGTTGGGATAGTCTCAACCTGGCGTGAGCCTCCTAGTCTCCAGGCAATTATAAATGAGCAAAGGGAAATAAAAGGCTGAAAACCATATAGTCCCTGAACCATGAGTTTCAGAAACATGATGGAAATATTAGTGAGGTGGCCCTCAGAATTTTAGGAAAACCGTATCAATGATATTTTCTAGGATTTCAGTAAGAATGTAAAAAAATGCATTTAAACATGGTAAAATATTTTAAATTATGCAATACAAATAAGCAAAGGTATTTTCCTAAAGTGGATTCTTTTTTGCAAAAAAAAAAAAAAAAATCCTTTTTTTTTTTTTTTTTTTGGAAAAATAAGGTTGTTTAACCTGATAAAAATTGTTCAATTTTTTACACTAAAATTAAGTGAGGGAATGCACTAGGGTAACTCAGACAGTAGCAATGGTCCTACTTCCAGGCATAAGTGGTTGGCTCTAAAGAAAGAAGGATCAGAAAAAAATGACCGGAAGTGTATTTGCTCTGCAAACCGGCTTCTCGGGGACTGTCTCAGGGATTTCTACAGTGTATCTACAGCTCTTTCAAGTGATACCAAATGTTCCTTTGGCTGCACATGGAAGAGGCAGAACCTCTAATTTGCTGGAAGCTCACTTTTATCAACACCAAGATTCTGTTTTAAACCTGGAGCATCTATTTGCCACTCTGTTGCAAATGGGAAGACCTTGCCATTTGCTGTCTGCCAGCAGCAGTGGAGCTGGAGACACCAGACTAGAATATCCTGCGAGATGATTAATTACCAGTTGGAGGGTACATGGAGAGCGCCTAGTGCTGAGGATCCCTCCAGCTCGGTGCTCCCCGTCTGCAAATGTTAAAGCAATTGTGCAATGTATTTAGCCTGGGCATTTAGTCACATCAGACATCCCAGCTAGATTCCTCTGGGTGCTGAGTGTCCTTCTCTAGTCTGGAATTGCATAGATGGTCAGTCACTTGAACAACGACAGGGCAATTCAGGCAATGCTGTTTTGCATTACATTGTCTCAGCTAAGCGCTGGGCAGCTTGTACAGAAGGTCAAAGGATGTTGGCCCATGGCTGTTCTCATTAGCAAATGCAATGGTCTTGGATCAATTGCTACCTCTCCCATGGAAAGTTGTGGTCAATCGGTTTTGCTTTCGTTGCCCCACTCTTGTTTTGATTATCTTGTGACCCATAAAGGGAGATTCCCAGAAAGATGCTTCTTTTTGTGTCTATATTGCCGCTGTAGCCGACAGCTTTTACCAATGAGGGTTTGATGCAAATCAAATGGACTTCTCATCTTTCCACAATGGTATTTACATTTTACTACCCATTAAATGGATGCAAAAACTTTGTAATTTCTTTCTACCTCTCCCCCCACCCCCTGTCACCCTCCTCTCTGCCAAAAAAATAAAAATTAAAATGATGATGCTATGTAAAATGTGGCCATAGAAGACTTTTAGACTGAGAAACTTATCAGCTTTTGGGATGGAAAACTCGTAATTTATGTTAAAAATATATCACTTTTAATTAGGCAGTCAGCTTCAGTTTTACTCATTACTAGTTAGTTGCTCTTCTGTGCCAAGTAATACAGTGGTGAGCTGACTGGAATCTATTCATGGCATGTCATACTGGATAAGGGGGAAAAATCAGCACATGGCTTAAGAGGCCCCTGTTTTTCTATGCTGGAGTTAAGGAAAGTAGGAAAAAGAAAGGGAGGGAGGGAGAGAGAGGACATGTTGGTAACAGATCAGAGATGGATTAGTAATTATATTGGGGGGTGGGGCTCAAAATTACATGCAAGAAAGCTGCTGACCAACAGTTGGGAGAAGTGAGGGACTGCTGAGGTGTGCCAGAACATAAAAAGGCCTTAACCAACCTGTTCTTCTCCTGTCTGGGGAGAACAGTTAGCTGGCCCGTTATGAATGGTGAGTGCATGGTTGAAATATGGGGCTACAAACCACAGCCTTGTAAGTCAAGGACTCCCACAGTATGAAGGTATTGTGATCAGTCCCCTTTCTGAACAAGGAATGTACCTCCATGACACACTGCATTTACAAAGCACTGTGGCTAAGTACAGACGGTCAAAAAGCCTGAGGCTGAATTGATGCAAGTTTGCAAGTTAGTCTAAAATGCAGAGATTAAACTGAGAAACAACTGGACACACGTTTACTTCTGATTCAGGGAATGCAGCCACATGCCTGCAGTGGCTCAGGCCAGAAGTTGGGAGGTGGTAGAGCACAGCTCCCTGGCATCTAGCCAGCATAGGCTGTGTGCTCATTTCCTCTTCCTGCTGCCCCTGAGGTCTCTGGGATTGGATCTGCAGTCTGGAATCACAGCAGCAGGATTCTGCAGGGTTGCTTATCATTCTTCTTCCTGCTTCCACGTGCCTCTGGGATATGTAGCCCACAGTTGCAGCCAGCAGTAACTTTCAGTAAGTTTAGCAGCAGGGCAGCTCTGTACTCAGGGGGTGGTGGGGGGGAAGGGCAGTTAACCCCCCCTCCCTGGCCCCAGCCCTTCTCTGCTGGAGCAGACAGCACAGCTCAGCCCAGCCCAGCCCAGCCCATGGCTGGAAAGCATGTTGGAGGCTGTGATTTAACTTGAACCAGGAAGGGGTCTGGGTTTAAGAAATTTCATAAACAGGTTTGACTCCGATCAGTTACATCTGATACTACATTCAAGCAGGCTTATCTTAAACCAGTTTCTGATTACTTAAACTGGATTATTTGTAACTTCTGTCCATAGCCTGTTTAAAGAGCAAATCAGTTATCATCACAGGCTATGGATTATGAATAGATTATTATTTTCCTTCTAAAACAGAAGAAGAGAGAACCAAAGACCTTGAGTGATGTGATCAAGGGCTGACATATGGATTGAGTAGCCAAGTGGGTTTAGGATTCAGGACTTCCTCGGTCTTCTCTCAGATCCCTAGATGATATTGCTACTCTTCAGTATTGTAAAATATGAGGTGACCACTTAGCCCCCAAATGATTTAGTAATCAAAAAAACATGAAATGTAAACAACCGTATTCAGTTAGTAGCCCTGCAGTAGATTTTAAAAAGATATGACTGGCCTTTATGTATCAGAGAAAAAACATGGAATCATGGATGTCAGGAGAACAGAAGCCCCTTTTTTTGGTCATTTGTCACTTATTTGTTGTTGTGATTTACATAGTCATTTCCCCATGTCCTCTTCTCTAATGCCAATGCCTTTCTCAAATATCTTGACAGAAAAGCCCTTAACTCACACCCACGTTGCCTGTTTTTGGCACCTAATCATTCTTGGTGCTAAGATATTTTTTTTTCTTCATGTCTTGCCTGAAATTTCCCATTTAGAGCTCCAGACTCCAGCACTCCTTGTTTTACCACTTCCACATCATTTGAATAATCCCTTTCTTCTTTGATAGTGTTTCCTTGAAGGTATTTATAGCATTATTATGCCGCCCATTTAATCTTCTTGTTCCCAGACAGTATAAATTAAACTCCCTCAAAGTCTCTTTTCCTTTGCCCGCTGTGCTTTCCCAGCTGCATGTGTTTCTAGATGCTTGTTTTCAGTTGCTCTTGCTTCTGATTTTTGTAACCATTTTTAGGAGAAAGAAAGCCAAACGTCATGCTCTGTTTCCAGCACAGTCAGACCCAGGCTATGAAAAGCCAAAGTGTTACCAGAACCACATGTGCATGGTCTCAGTTTTTCCTTTTCTTCTACCCCTCTCATGAATCCTCTTCCTTACACAGAGCTCAATTGTAGGAAGGAGTCTGTGACCATCACCTTCATTTTACAGATGAAGAAACTGAGGCACAAGATGGTAACATGACTCGGCCATGATCACAAAGCAGGCTAACTAATAACACAAAAAGGAATGGATTCCAGCTTTCTTGAGCCCAAAGCTTGAATTCTACCCACTGGTTTACAAGACATCTTGGTTATATTTTAATAACAGAAGTAGGAAGATAAGTGATTTGGAGATAGCAGTGTAGGGAGTGTGTAACAGAGTTAGAATTTAAACCCAGATTTCTTGAGGCCTAATCAGTCTCCTACTAAAAGTCCAGTCTTTCACTCCTACAGTCCTCCAGCTGGTTCCAAGGCATAGCCCATTCAAGTGAGCCTGGGATGAGCGCCTAGTTCTTCGCTTACCCCATTGTTGCCTGAGGTCCCTTTCTGTCTCCCTGTGCTCCACAGAGCCCTTTGGCCCCCTACTCTGTGTGCACTGGCTATTGCTTCACCTGAGACATCCTAATTTTGCATGTGTTCAGATGCAGTTTCCTTTCATGCCCTAATCTCTCAAAGTTACAGTAAAACGTCCTTTTTGACAAGATATACAGAAACCATCAGTTCTTGTGACTGAGGTGCGAGACAGCTGCTACAGGAGCATGTTTCCAAGGATGATTAATTCATTTCTAGTTGTTTAGCTCCTATTTGAATGGTATCGCTCAGGGCTCCACATGTTCTGCAGGGGGCCAGATCCTCATCTGTGTGACTCCACTGACTTCATTACATTCCACCCATATTCATTTGTGCCCAACTGACAGTCTTGCTGTATAGCCGTATTCTCACTGTGATGGTGCAGTGCCGACTACTGCCACTACGGCTGGCCTGTGGGAGCAAACGCCACCCAGACCTACGCTACCCTTTGGGAGGGCTGGGGTCCAGCAGTTTCCCTGGCTGAGTGCATGATGTCTTAAGAGATTCATTTTCATTCTTAAATGCTTAATAATGAAGCGTTTTGCTTTTCTGAGCTTTTAGTTTGAGTAAAATATCACAAATTACAGCTGCCTGTATCACCTATATTAAGGCCTGGCTCTATAGCACACTTGTACATGCCACAGTGTTTAAACCTTGTTAATTTAACAAGGTTTAAAAATTTTAACCTGGGTTAATTTGGTGCATCCCATTTGTATTTGCACACCACGGGCTTTCAAACGAATTAAGTTCCGTGTGTAAGTCCCCACAGATTCCAGCTGGGGGATCTAAATATCAATCTACCCCCAAAGTAATGTCTTTCCTAATGAATTACAGCAAGAGATGCATGTTTGTGGGTAAACTGGCCCTCACAGTTCCTGCCTCCTGCCCCCTCTTGCATGCATTTCTGAGAGAAGAGTACTTCAATGTATCCCTTGGTCACTCCAAATCTGCCAGTTCCTACTCAGCTACATGCTGTGGCCTCTTACGCTACATGGTTGCAATTATTTTGAAAAGGGGATGCAGGCTGTGTTTTTCATCATCCTGTAACACAATGCATATTTTCTCCAATTAAAAATAAACTAGAAGCTTTACTAATAGGCTAGGGGCCTAGGCCTACATTATTCATTTTAGGATTCAAGCAAAAACAACTATAAGTGTGTGTGTGTGTGTGTGTGTGTGTGTGTGTGTGTGTGTGTGTGTGTGTGTGCGCGCGCAGGCACACTAGCTCCAGAGGATGCCATGGGGGGATACAGCTGTTACTTCCCAGCCTGGCCATGGACAGAATTGCACTCTCACACGAGTCCGCCAGACACACCATCATGGCCTCAAAGTGCCCTTCACTGCCATTTTATATAGTCACACCTCAAAGGTCCCCTGGCTCTACTCTGTCTGCTGTTATACCACATATCCCCATGCTCAGCCCCACCCCATTGTTCCCAAGCCCTGAAAACACAGGTCTCTTATTCTTGACTGAAAGGCAAATCAGCAAAGCTGTTACCTATGTATCAGGCATTTGATCAGAGCTGAGCAGTTCTTATTCCATCCATCAGAGGATGGTGGTTTTCCATTAAGTGCACATTTGCGCACATGCAAGCCTCCATCCCTACACTAACAGCTCATTACAATGGTATCTGGTACTGATCCTTGTGCATGTGCTTAGTTGTTTCCCAAAAACAACTTCAAACAATGTAGAATTTACCAAACTTCAGCGATACTTAACACTTGGATAGTGCTCTGTGTCTTTAAAGTGTTTTAGAAGTATTAGTGAATGTTTAGAGGCTGCATTTTAGGTTGACCATAGCCAAATCTCCTTTTATACTTCTGCAGAACTCCAGGTGCAGTTTGGGCCTGCAGGCATTTTCATCCATAATATGGGCCATTTGCATGTTGAAATACCTAACTTGAGGATGCACTTAGCTACTCTACTGTAGGCTGGGTGACACAGAAACTCACTAATGTAATAACATTGAGGTACTGGTACTTTGTGGACACACTTATTCCAGACTAAGAGTATCCACACAGATGGCTATTTTGGTATACATACAGCAATATAATTACACTTAGTCATGCTGATTAGACAAGTCCTTAGATGGCACTGGGTTTGCTTAGGTTGGAAAAAATGTTAAGTTTAGGTTTCTCAGAGTTTAGGTTTCTTAGTTGATTCAGAATAATTAGACTATTTCTAATCTTCCAAATGATGATCTTAATGCTTTTGGCAACACTAATGAATGCAGAAATTGAGACACAACCTAGATGACTAGTCCAAAATCATACAGTTTCTGGCATAACCAGAAATAGGAGACAGATCTGTGGGGCAGATGTTTCAGACCTAAATGCAAAAACAATCAACATAGATTAATATGAGCTAGGTAAGCCCGACCTAATCTTCTCTACTTTTTCATAGCAGGCTTGTCTAGACCAAGATAAAATGGTATTTTTTCAAAAAGGGTCAACTAAAATGTTTTACAGAATGTCTGAAAAATCTAACAGAGAACACTCAGAGAACACTTGTATTAAAATACAATTTGCCCTGTCTGAACTCAGCTCTTAAACCATATTACTTAAAGCATTTGGACTAAAACATGTTTTTCCTACTCTAGACCAAGGTAGTGTCAAGGTAACTCAAGTTTTGCTCCTCCTTATGTTCCAACTCAATCTGCTCACACCAAGCTCAAGGTGTCAAGAAGAAGAGAGGTCAGGTGTTGAAAATAACCTGGCCCATAAAACATTGAGGCTTGGATTTGGATTTGCAAAAGCAATCAGTGTTGGTCTAACTGTGCTTCTATTGATTCAGATAATTTTTTCAGTGATTTCATAATGATTTTTAAAACCCCACCACTTTAGCAGTAAACTGTCTGCTTGCTCAGTGTTTCAAAAGCAGTGGAACCCTGTTGCACACATGTATGCTCACCAGGCAGCCAATACCAGTCCTATTTATGGGGCCAGTGACCCTGTCCTTTCTTCATTTCCTCTTTTAGTTGTGTTTTGGGTAATATATGCCTCTGGTGGTTCATGGAGAGAAAAGTCACCCCACTTCCTTAGGAAGCAGCTTTGGGATTATGATTGGCCTTTGCACAGAGCTACACCATCAGCTAAAGAAGGCTGAATTCTTAATTTAAACAGAAGTTGGTTTTCTTGCAGTCCATAGCTCCTTCCACAAAACATTGCCCCTGCTACAGAAGGAATTTGCAAAAGTGCCTCAGGGTGGCACTACTTAGCTATGTGGCAACGTGATGTACAGGGAAGGAGTTTGTGTGGCAGTGGGTGAGACAAAGGATCAGAGAGAAAAGGATTTGAGCAATAGCTGGGGGACACCAATCTGAAGGTGATGGATTCAGGGAAACTGATTGATGGACTTGTGTACACTTACATTGGGTCCACATTTAGAGCAGCGTCCAAGGCAAAACACTTGCTGCTGGGCTAGATAAGCAGCATTTGAAGGCCATTAAGCACAAGACAGTAGACAGGCACTAAATGGAGTGATGAGACCATATTCTTGCACTATGCTACAAAATGCTATATTAATCTGAGCTGGATGGCAGCATCTACAGGACAGAATGAGTCAGGTATTTGGATACCGTTGCAATGTTGAGCTATAAATATCAGGAATGGGGACCCCTGTGTACTTGTAGCTGAGAAGCCAGTAGGAAAAAAGGAACCAAAGAAAGAGGTAGAAAAGAGGGAATGCAAACTATATTCTCTCCCAAAGGCATCTTTAAATTCAGCCCTAGGTAGCAATGACAGTTTTGTGCCTCATAACAGCATTCAACACTTGTTCCTATACTTTCACTAATCTTCAAGCCATCTGGCCACAGTTTTCAGCAATATCTTGCAATAAGACACAATGCCTCTAAGGCTTCAATTAATAATTAGGCATGTTAAAAGTGACAGCATAAACCTAATAGTGTGTGTCAGAGCATGTGAGGTGATCAACATCATTGGCTGTCTGTTTGTTACTAAAAATGGATGTTGTTTTAAAGTGAAGTTTTCTATGTTTTTAAGACCTTTCCACTTTGGAGTACTTGTAATAGATCAGATTTTAGGTTTTGTGTGAATATTTCATCAGTATGTTGTTGAAATGGTTACTGAATATTTTCAATAAGCACTTTCAAGCATGGTATTTTTCATTACAAAGTTAACTTTCTGAAAAAATGTTCATTATCGTCACGTACTACTTGTTTTTTAAAAGAAAAATGGGGGAGGGGTAGTGGAAAAAGCCATTTTGGGTGGAAAATCCTGTTATATGTTTCATAGTTTCATAGTAGCTAGGGTCAGGAGGGACCTGAACAGATCATCTAGCCTGACCCCCTGCCACAGGCAGGGATGA
>NW_005842601.1:802783-803362 GCF_000455745.1 Alligator sinensis | reverse complement strand
CTAGAAAGACTACGTCCATGGCAACACCATCATCCAAGGATTTAGTTACTTGGTCATAAAAGGCAATCAGGTTGGTCTGGCAGGACCTGCCTTTGGTGAACCCATGCTGATTGCCCCTGAGCATGATCTCTCCTGCAGACCCCCCACAGATGCGCTCCTTGATGATTCTCTCCAAGATCTTCCTGAGCACCGAGGTGAGGCTCACAAGTCTATAGTTACTTGGGTCCTGCTTGCTCCCTTTCTTGAAAATTGGGACCACATTAGCCAGTTTCCAATCCTGTGGCACCTGGTCAGATGACCACAAATGCTCATACAGCCAGGCCAAGGGCTTCACGATGACCCCTGCCAGCTCCCTCAACACCCTTGGGTGGGGGGCATCTGGACCTGCAGATTTAAAAATGTCTAGCCCTTCCAGAAGATCCTGCACTACATCTGCACTGACTAAAGGCTTGATAGGGCTATCCCCAAGATTGTCCCAACCTCTGGTAGGTGGGATATCCCGGTCCCTGTTCAGGAAAACAGAGGCAAAGAAACTGTTAAAAATATCAGCTTTCTTGTCTGGCGTGGCCACCAGATTAC